>NW_017670453.1:457834-510891 GCF_001879085.1 Nicotiana attenuata
TTTGATAACATGCTGTACCCAGTTACCAAACTGGGGCAGAAATTTTCTTTGTTGTTTGTTTTGCAGCAGTCAGGAGCCCACCTGGAGAACAAGGGAATACTCTTCAAGCTTCAGCAATCAGGAGCCCACCTGGAGAACAAGGGAATACTTTTCAAGTTTCAGCAGTCAGGAGCCCACCTGGAGAACAAGGGAAATGCAATTCAATTTTAGCTTTTAATTTTTAACATTTGATAACATGCTGTACCCAGTTACCAAACTGGGGCAGAAATTTTCTTTGTTGTTTGTTTTGCAGCAGTCAGGAGCCCACCTGGAGAACAAGGGAAATGCAATTCAATTTTAGCTTTTAATTTTTAATATTTGATAACACGCTGTACCCAGTTACCAAACTGGGGCAGAAATTTTCTTTGTTGTTTATTTTGTTGCAGTCAGGAGCCCACCTGGAGAACAAGGGAATACTTTTCAAGTTCAGCAATCAGGGCGACCACCTGGAGAACAAGGGAAGTACAATTCAAATTTTAGATTTTAATTTTTAATATTTGATAACATGCTATACCCAGTCACCAAACTGGGGTAGAAAATTTTCTTTGTTGTTTATTTTGTTGCAGTCAGGAGCCCACCTGGAGAACAAGGGAATACTTTTCAAGTTCAGCAATCAGGAGCCCACCTGGAGAACAAGGGAATACTTTGCAAGCTTCAGCAATCAGGCGCCCACCTGGAGAACAAGGGAAGTACAATTCAAATTTTAGCTTTTAATTTTTAATATTTGATAACATGCTATACCCAGTCACCAAACTGGGGTAGAAAATTTTCTTTGTTTGTCTATTTTGTTGCAGTCAGGAGCCCACCTGAAGAACAAGGGAATACTTTTCAAGTTTCAGAAGTCAGGAGCCCGCCTGGACAACAGAGGCATACATTTCAAGTTTTAGCAGTCAGGAGCCCGCCTGGAGAACAGAGGAGCCCGCCTGGATATCAGAGGAATACATTTATTTCAAGAGCCCGCCTGGAGAACAGAGGCGTATGCTTCAAGTCTTTGCGGTCAAGCATCACCTGGAGAAAGGGAAAACACTTCAGAATGCAATACAAATCAGCAACAAAAGAGGCTTGCGGAAAGAATGCGAGTCAACAGTCCGAGGTGATCAACAGAAGTTAGTCACAATAAAAGGACAAAAAGAGAAAGGCAAGACGTTAATCCAAATGCAGAAGTTGACGAAAGATGTGAGTTGCTTAAGACACGACTGGAGTCACAAGCATGGTGTGGTGTCCGAGTTTGGTCTGAAAAGCTGAGCAAGAATGAACTAGCACCTGCAACTAGCAAGCGTCAAGGTTCAAATCCAAAGTCTGCATGAAGAACCATTCAAGACTCGAGATCAAGCTTCAGAAGACTTATAGATAGAAATCTTGTAACTCATAGTTGAGAGGCTTAGTCTTTTCATTTATTTTGATTTTGATGTAATAACAGGACCGCGGACCGGAACCTCGACGGAACGGCACCTCGATCGGCTCGCCACATCAGCATACTCCATCATGTCACTCACTTCTGAACTACACGTGGCCTGATTCCTTTATAGCCAAGGATATGTAGGCAGCTCAGATACCAGGCTCGGTCACATTCCCTTTTTCTCTCAGTTTTAGTCTCTCCAAATAAGGGTCGGGTCACAAAACCTGTCTAGTCGTTCTTTCCAATCAAAGACGGGCAGCTGTAGACATGTGATTTTTGACCCTCCCCAAGATTTTTTATATTTTAGCACGTAAATATTCAATTTAGGCCTAATATAGTTATTTCAACTCATTTTGACTTTTTACTTTATTTTATTACAAGAAAAGTGAAAATTACAAAATATATATATAGCATATGTATTTTTCATAAATTTAAATAAAAATATACAAAAATAGTACCTTAGTTCAATCTTTACATAATCTTGAAAATAAAAAAAGATATATATAATAGTTTCATGTTAGCTTTTGCATTGTGTAGTATTTTTATCTTATTGTAAAAGGAGTCAATTAAGGTGTTGGATCACTATTTTAAGAGTTTTAGAGTCCAGTTCTTGGCCCAATTCGGATTAGTCCATTAAGCCTAGGAACCCTTCTAGCCCTTCTTTGGAATAAAAATAAATAAAAAGACCCTAAGGACCTAATACACAAAAGACCTAAGGACTAATGAGCAACAACACAAAATATAACCCTAGACCCTACACCTATAAAAGCTAAGGCTAATCAGCCAAAAGGAGACAACAAATAACGCCAAAAGACCCAGACCTTAGAAGAGATCAGCGCCGCTGATAACAGAGGGAGACCATCGTTTCTATTTTCTTCTTCGAAGAGTCAGCCTTCACCATGGCTTGACCTCAACCAGAATATACAACATCCTCCGTTGAACAGACATAGACCACCCCCATCTCGCCTACAGTCCGACCACACACACAGAGAACGGAGATAGAGGGAGGACGAAAAGAAAAGAGCAAAAACAGAGCATTGTTGTAACGCTGCCCTTTTACTGCTCGAGGTGCGGAGTCGCGTTCAGGTCGAGGTTGTGTGCGAGGTTCTCGGTGTTGATTTCTGTCCTTGTTCGCGTCAAATAGCCAATGCTGTAAAGTTTTGCCGAAGGATCATTTTGATGAGGAAATGCTTCTGAAAGTCTATTACTTTATCTCATCCATTGTTTTGATAATAGTTTGCACGTTCTTGTTTAATTCGTTTTCTGTTATTATCTTTTCTTCTTTTTGTGCAAGATTTTATTCTTGATTTGTTTGTGTTGTATGAAAACTTATTTTCTCTTATCTTAAGCTTTTGTTCTTTGTTTCTGTAAAATGGTTTTGCTAGATCGTTATGGAGCCTTGGAATAATTATGGCAATGACCAAAGATGTATTATGTGAATTAATTTGTTCTTGGTTCCAAATCATGGTATCTTTACTGGATTTTAAAATCATAATTTTGCTCTTAATGTTTAGTTATTCTTATCTCACACGATTTGTCTCTACTTAGATCTTAATTATTTTGGATTATTGGAGTTTGGGAATGATGAGCCATGTTATCCGAGTTTGATTTGGCGGTTCAAAAAGCAATGTTGTATGGTTCCGGCAAAATAAACATTCGTAGAAAAGCCTTTAGGGCCGTTTAAAATACGATTGTGGTTGCGTATACGTTCGCGTAACATGACCATAATCCTAAAATTAATTTGGAGTATGCGTTCGCGCAACTTCGATCAAACTTTTCTTAATAATAAAATGGGTTACAAGCTTTTAATTATTTTTTCTTTACATAGTTCATTAAATCACATATGGCCTTCGCATCATTTCATGACCTAGATGTAAAAATGAACATCGTAGAAAAGCCTTTAGGGCCGTTTAAAACACTATTGTGATTGTGTATACGTCCGCATAACACAATTACGATTCTAAAAAAACAAAACCGGAGTATGCGTTCGCGCAACTTCGGCCCAAACACTCTTAATAATAATAAAGCGTTATTAATTGTGGACACGTTCGCGTGACATGATTTTTGACGCGCCAAACAAGCGGGTATACGTACGCGTAACCCGTTTCAAGATAATGTTCTTAATTAAAAGCGGTGAAAGAAGAAAATGCACATAGGTTCTAAAATCAGTAATTAAACAATTTAATAAGCCAAGTATGATCAAAGCGACCGTGCTAAAACCACGGAACTCGGGAATGCCTAATACCTTCTCCCGGGTTAACAAAATTCCTTACCCGGATTTCTGTGTTCGCAGACTGTAATACAGAGTCAAATCTTCCTCGATTCGGGATTTTTAACCGGTGACTTGGGACACCATAAATCTTCCAAGTGGCGACTCTGAATTTCTTAAAAATAAATCCCGTTTCGATTGTCACTTCAAGTTGGAAATAACTCCCTTTATTATACCCCTTCCAGGGGGTGTAGTAAGAAAAAGAAGGTGTGACAACACCTATCGTGGCTAATGAATGAGAAGTAAAACAAGAAGTAACATTCGAGATCGTGTGAGTTGAACGAAAACTCTGGCATGTGTAGGAACTAAGATAAGCTAAGTAGGCACGCAACAAGGAGGTAGAAAGATCAGGAAAAGTAATAGCTTACGCTCAAAGAAAGCTGAGAATGAATGAAAAAGGAATTGCGCGATCAACGACCCAGAGTTAGTTACATTATGAACACACTTAAGATTTCAGGGTATTATCCAAGCAGAATATGTGTTGACAATCATACAACTATCAAAAACTCCAGTATAGGTTAAAAGAAAGAATTGAGCCCAGGGCACAGACAAATGATTGAGTTGTTAGAATATTGTATCATGAATATTCCCTAACGCCCATGAAAGACCAAGGTAATGACCAATACCAGGAGCCACGGATCGGAAGATAGCTTAAGCCTACATAAAGACTGATCAGAAGGAAGAGGAAACTAAATAGTTACATCAACCAAGTAAATCAAGAGTTTGATTATTGGACCTAGAGAATTATAGGAATCGTGATCGAGAACATTGCAGGATCAACCTTAATATCATAGGAACAAGAGAGATAGTACAACAACCATAGTCTATAATGGCTCTCGATAAAGCCGGTTAGAAAAGTAATAGCCTCATAAGAAGTCAGTATGAAGCTCCCACCGGATTGTAGTATCATAATAAAGCCTCAAGTTGTTGATGTGAATTGTACATATATGGAAGGGAGGTTATGAAAGAGATAGAATATACGATGCCAGATTTTAAGGTAAGTAAGGTAAAGGTGAACAATGTATGAGATACTCAGGTGCAGAAGGTTGTGAATAATCCATACTTTAGATAGAGGGTTAGAAGCGTCGAGATTGAGTATCCAGGGATGATAGCGGTGTCATTAATGTTATATCTTCTAGCCTATGGTTTCTAGGTATCAAGAAGTCTAGTTAAGAGTGTAAAGAAGAGTTACAGACGACGCGATGTCTCGCTTGATATAGAATAACACAATGAAATCTATGTAGTAAGCAAGTTGAAGGAAGGTTGCGAGTAGTATAAATGAATATGTGTAAATCGCAAGCTTAAGTATGGTAGAGCGACAAGGTTTTAGAAAGACATGAGTAAGGATAAGGAAAGGAAAGTGAGAAGGTTGCAAGAATAGATAAGTTATCGGGATTAAGCCCATGAAAACAAGAGAGCTTATGGTTTCTCTAAGTGATAGAAAGTTCAGTATAGCCTGAATGAACTCAAAGGAATCTAAGACTAATAACAACTAGAAGAAATGGAATGCTGCCCTAGTATTGGAATGAGGGTGTGATTGTGATAAGATAAAGGATGATGTTTGGGCCTTCGATTGAGTAATGACTTGAAGAGGATTTCATGAATTATACAGGATTAAAATACCCATGAAGGTGAGTCATAGTAGGATGCTATAGTATACGATTATGGAAGTATAGTATTGCCCCTAGGTGTATCAATATAATTGCTCCAGATATCCCCCAATAAGACATGAGCCCTAGCGGCTGTATTACATAAGAGTTCAAGTTATCAGCGGTAGATGATAGATCAACATTAAGGTAAATCAACATTGGATGGACAAAAGTCACAAAGTATGAGATGAGATTAGGCCGTCATTCTTAAGATGGACAGTATTGAGGTAGCATTAAAGGACATAGATTTATACATATGGGATAAGCAACGAACGAATACTGAAGTTCTGTAGCAGACCTTAGTAATGATAAATCGAGGCAAGAGTTATGGTATTTTATGACCTACTTAGATGAGGTAAAGTCATGCGGATATATAATCGGGCCTATGAAATAAGATATAACAATATTTGTAAGATCGACAAAGTACCGAGCAAAGAACTTCAGTATACCTATAGATGCCCAGAGGGATATCTTATTAAGCTCTTTACATGGTTATAAAGTGAGGCCTAGACATTGGCTAAAAGCTGGAGGAAAAAGGAAAGAAGAGTCACATAGGCGCACTTACAAAGTCAGAGTCGTGCAGGCTGCATGATAAAAGGTAGCAACAAATACAAGATCGGAGAATTTCGACAACTAGTTGTGGTGTGAGAAAGAGGCCTAAGGGGGGAAATTCCCTAGCCTTTGGGATTCATTCAGAGAATAGTTGCCTAGATGGCAAAAAAGGTATCAAAGTATTCACAAGAGCTATGGGTTATGAGAATGATAAGTGCATCAGTCAATATTTGAGGACGAATGTTCCAAAGGGGGAATGATGTTACACCCCGTGTTTTCATACATGGAAGTATATCATAAATAAACTGGTGGAAATCGGAATATGTGATGTCACATGCTGCATTTTCGTACGTTCAAGTATCATCGTAAGTTAATCGATGTAAGTTTAGGAATGAGATTATCTTGAGATTATAAGTATTATTCTATTTCAAGCAACAGATAAATATTACCATCGAGCTATATCGATGGGCAGGCCCCTTTTGGACAACCTCTGATCAGATGGTAAGTTATATACCGAGCCTACTGTGGCCGAGCGCCTATGAACGAGCCTAGTTGGCCGAAATACAGAGACTAGTATGGCCGAGCGCCTATGACTGAGCCTACTGCGGCAGAGCAATTATATATATCGAGCCTTATAAGGCCGGGCAGCTATTTTACATACTCTATTGAGAGAGTTGAGTCAATATCAGCAGGTAAGCATATCTTCAGATTATCTTTGACTCCCAGTTGCTTTCAGTTATTATTTTATCAGTTTAATTTCAGCTTTTGGTATATTTCCTTACATACTCGGTACATTATTTCATACGGACGTCCCTTTTCTGGGAGCGCTGCATTTCATGCGTGCAGGTTCAGACAGACAGACGAGTAGACCTCCTCATTAGGTGTTGCCTGAATTCTGCTTGATCGGTAAGCTCCATTCCCTTCAGAGTTGTCGGGTCTAGAGTTTTATGTACTTCTTATATATATAGGTATATATGTTATGAGTAGGTCGGGGCCCTGTTCCGATCACAATATATCCATGTGTAGAGGCTTGTAGACACATCCTGTTAGTTAGTGCAGTATATTGGGCTTGTAGGCCTTGTATGTATATTTTGTTTGTTTGTCAGTTGTCGTAGTTATGACGGCCTTGTCGGCCCAGCATTATATTGATATTTAGTCAGCCTTTGCAATTATATTGCAATGTGGCCCATGGAAAGTATGACATTACATGTTCAGAGTCCCTTAGTCGAAAGTTGGTAAGCAAGGATCGGTGAGGCACTGGGTGTTGGTCTCGCTCCCCAAGTCTCAGGGCATGACAATTTTGACGTGATCTTGCGTATGGATTGGTTGTCTCTATGTCATGTTATTCTGGATTGTCACGCTAAGACCGCAATATTGGCGATGCCGGGTTTTTCAAGGATCGAGTGAAGAGGTTCTCTAGATTATGTTCCTAGTAGGGTGACTTCTTATTTGAAGGCCTAAAGGATGGTAGGGAAGGGGTGTCTGTCGTATTTGGTCTTTGCGAGGGATGTGGATTCTGATACTCTTACTATTGATTCTGTTCCGATGGTGTGAGACTTTCCGGATGTGTTTCCTGCAAACCTGTCGGGCATGCCGCCCGACAGGGATATTGACTTTGGTATTGACTTGGTACTGGTGACTCAACCTATTTCCATTCCTCCGTATCGTATTGCACCAACTAAGTTGAAGGAATTAAAAGAGCAGCTTCAGGAACTTCTTGATAAGAGGTTTATTAGTCCTAGTGTATTGCCTTGGGGTGCACCAGTTCTGTTTGTGAAGAATAAAGATAGTACTATGCGGATGTGCATCGAGTATAGGCAGTTGAAAAAAGTTACAATCAAGAACAAGTATCCTTTGCCATGAATTGATGAACTATTTGAAAAAATTCAGGAGCAAGGGTATTCTGTAAGATTGATTTGAGGTCTGGGTATCACCAGTTGAAGATTCAGAACTCGGATATTCCGGAGACAATATATAGAACTGTTATGGTCATTATGAGTTCCTTGTGATGTCTTTTGGGCTGACCAACTTCCCATGGGCATTCATGCATTTGATGAACATTGTATTTCAGCCATATCTCGACTCGTTTTTCATAGTATTCATTGATGATATCCTGGTGAATTTACATAGCCAGAAGGAGCATGCCCAACATTTGAGGATTGTATTACAGTAGTTGAGGGAGGAGAAACTTTATGCCAAGTTCTCCAAGTGCGACTTTTGTCTTAGATCGGTGGCGTTGTTGGGGAACGTGGTGTTCGGTGAGGGTATTAAGGTTGATCGAAAGAAGATAGATGCGGTTCAGAGTTAGCCCAGGCTGTCCTCATCTACTGAGATTCAGAGCTTTCTCGGCTTGGCCGGTTTATTATCGTCACTTCATGAAGGGTTTCTCGTCTATTCCACCGCCTCTAATGAAATTGATCCAGAAGGGTGCTACTTTCAAGTGGTGGGATGAGTGTGAGGAGAGCTTTCAGAAGCTCAAGACTGCTTGACCACAACTCCAAATGTAGTTTTTCCTTCAGCTTCAGGCTCTTATACAATGTATTGTGATGCTTCTCGGATTTGTATTAGTTGTGTCTTGATACAGGAGGTAGAGTTATTGTTTATGATTCGCGTCACTTGAAGCCTCATGAGAAGAACTACACTGTTCACGATTTGGAATGGGCTGCCATCGTTCGTGCATTGAAGATTTGGGGGCATTACCTCTATGGTGTGTCTTTTGAGGTATTTACTGATCATCGGAGTCTCCAACACTTGTTCAAATAAAAGGATCTAAATTTGAGGCAGCAGAGATGGTTGGAGCTGCTAAAAGACTATGATATCACCATGTCACGACCTGGAATCTCCACCATCGGGACCGTGATGATGCCTAACATCACACTTTCTAGGCAAGCCAACGTTAGAGTTTTATTAGCCAATTCATTTACGATTAAGTTATTAATAATAAACAAGCAAAAACAAGTCGAAATGAATGCCGAAGTAAATAAATAGCCACTTTGATTATATGTTGTTACTACCCAGAATATAGTGTCACAATCAACGAACTTTATAAGATTGTACTACAAGTATTTGGCCGAAAGAAAATACAACTGTTTACGAAATAAGGAAAACAATAATGTATGGAGTATAGAAGGGGACAACAGGGCCTGTGGATGCCAACAGTGTCACGACCCAAACCGATGGACCGCAACGGGCACCCGGTACCTTACTCAACTGAGTACCAACGTAACGTATCTTTCTTATTACATCATCACATACACATGACATACGGGCCTAATAGGCCAACATGATCCTTTATAAACTCAAAACGTAGGCCGACAAGGCCGTACAATCTTTTATGTACACGACATATGTCTACACGCCTCTAAGAGTACATAAATGTCATAAAGGTCGGGAGAGAGTCCCGCCATACGAAACAATACACGTCTAAATCATACTAACCAAACAAGCAACTCCGAAGCAAATGGAGCGCACCAACATCTTCCGCAGAGCTGATAGCCTACTTGGAGGGCTCTCGACCTGTCTATCGGGACCTGCGGGCATGAACACAGCGTCCCCAGGCAAAAGGGACGTCAGTACGAATAATGTACCGAGTATATAAGGCACATAAATAAATATATAAGAGACATGGAAGACATATAGAGTACATGACTCAACCTGTAAGTCTGAGTAACTTTGTAAATCATAAATACTTTTAGCGTCATGCATATGCGTATGAATGTCATGTCGTCCATAGGTACATGTTTCATAACAGAATCAGCCTTTGAGGGCATCCCATCATATCATATCAGCCACTGTGGCCAATCATCATCGTATACCAGCTGATCAGGTGGTGGTGCGTATATAGCGCCATAACCTTTCCCATTTCCCATATAGTTTTGGCTAATGTGATAAAGATACCAATTAGTGTTCCAAAGACTTTACCCCTTTTATTTATGCCAAATAGCTCAGGAACAAATATGTACGGAATAGAAAGATTCCAACCTCCCAAGTAAAGAACTGTTACAAATAATGAAGAAACTAGTAGATTCAGATATGAAGCAATGTAAAATAAACCAAATTTGATACCTGAATATTTGGTTTGATACCCTGCTACTAATTCTTCTTCTGCTTTCTGGTAAATCAAAAGGTAAAACTATTGCTCCTTTCTATATATACATACATATATACGCGTATATAACGCCGTTTGAATCATACTTCAGCCACTGTGGGCAACATCATCATCATATACCGGCTAATCAGGTGGTGGTGCGTATATAACGCCGTAACCTTTTCCCATATCCCATGTACATATATTTACATATATACGCGTATATAACGCCATCTGGTCATGGATCAATGCACATATATAAATGAGTGAAATGCATGAAAACTACATAATAATCTCGTTATTCCTTCCGGATAAACTTTTCCAACTGCGTATTATTCTGAGACCCATGAACAGAAGATAATAATAATTCTCATGGGGAATCAAGAATATAGACACCACTACTATTTCTATGAATAGAGTAATTTATAGAAATTGTGTATTTGCTCGTTTCTTCAGTATAATTTGGACCATGCCAAAACAAAGAAGGGATAGCCTTTACATACTTGGAGTAGGGAAAAATTCGTATAATACTCCATTGGAAAACCTTCGTTAATTGAGCAAAATTTGCCCCTGCTTCTTAGAAATTCACGGACGAAATTTCTTTTGGTTCCTTAAATTTTTTGGAACGAATTACGTAAAGGTTTTGAAGGAATCTGCTTTTAATGTCTTTGAACTAAGGAATGGATTTAACTAAACTTGGTTTGGTTTTTAAAATGAAGAAATGTTTTTGGTTTTGAAATGAGAGGAAACGTTTCTGTTTCTTTAAAGCTTGTTTTGAAATGGAATTTTTGCTTCTACCTAAAGTTCTTGCCTTTTTTAAGTAAAAGGCAGATTTGGCTTAGCCTTTTTACAAGGAATTTCATGGATTATATTCAATCTTTATCAAGATTTTGACTTAGTCATTAAATGGGTTACTACATGGTAGCCATCTGGCAAGGTGACTTAAGAGTCATCCTTTGCCTATTGTGGCTTCATGCCACGTGGAAGGGTGGTGAATATTATTAATCTTTACCTACTTATTAGTTAATTGGGTAATTTTTCGTTACCCGGTAATTAATCAATTACCCGCATAATTTATCTCAACTTAATTAATTGCTACTCTCTTTTAGCATACCTTGTACACCTATTATCATGGCCATGTAGTACCTTCTATGGCACTAGTCCATAAATACTGGGTAATTTTTGCTTGGGCCGTATTTATCCTAAAATGCAAAACATTGACAAAATTCGTTTTCTTAGACTTGCTCCCCCTTTCACCTTCAAGAATTCGCTAATTATTTGTGAAATAACATAATCCTTATAATCCCCAGATAATCTTTTTCCTGGACTGATGTAGGGGTGTGCATTCGAATCGGTTTATCGATAAATCGAATCGATTATTTGTTATCGAAATCGAAATCAAAAAAATCGAAACCTTATTGAAACGATAACGATAAGCATATGTACAAATCGATAATCGATAAATAATTATCGATAAGGGTCAAAATCGAATTGATAAATCGAATGCACACCCCTAGACTGTAGACACTTGTTAAATGAGTAATTACCTATTTGTGTAGATTAATATAACATACAGAATGTATATATATTCCTCTACTATTTTGAAAGCGTCTATACAATATTATTTTCCCTAATCTATACCCTTTCCTTTACCCTAAGTCCCTTACCCTATTATTTCTTCTACCACATTTAAGGAATGATCATATTTAAAGATCAAGGGAATGAAGTTCAAATTAATGGAAAACAGAATTAGCCGTGATGATGTATTTTGTTTTGTTTTGTTTTTTTATACCGTTGGAGTGTTGGTAGCATACATTTGATCCCTTACTTTAGTTTTGTTGCATGTGCTTGTTGACATAATTTTTATATTATAAATGGTGTTCGTCTTATTTTAGCTTCTTTTTGTCCATATTAGTTAGGCGCGTTTATAGCGATATACTTTCTGTGGAATCCCGCAAATTTTCTTATTGGTGTAATCGATAACCGAATCGATAAGCCCCCAAAATCGATAAATCGAAATCGAAAAAATCGAAACCTTATTGAAACGATAACGATAAGCATATGTACAAATCGATAATCGATAAGTAATTATCGATAAGGGTCAAAATCGAATCGATAAATCGAATGCACACCCCTAGACTGATGTCAATTACCTTACGACAAATTCAACGTAAAATACTGTAGGGTGCAACATCATCGTAACTTATTACTGCAGGACGTAACATCAATCGCAATATATTACTGCAGAGGGTAACATCATTGTAATATATTACTGCAGAGCATAACATCGACGTAATACTGCGGGGCGTAACATTATTCCCCCCTTTTTGAACATTCGTCCTCGAATGTTAACTGATACACTTATCATTTTATAACTTATATATTCCGAATACTTTAGAACTTCCCTTTCCATCTAGACGACTATTCTATGAATAAGTCCAAAGTCCTGGGCATTCCCTCCTTAGGCCTCCTTCTCACACCACAACTTGTAGTCAGAATCCTTTCAATCTCGTAACTGTTACTATCTTTCATCATGCAGCCTGTATAATTTTAACCTTGTAAGTGTACCCAATCTCTAGGATTCATATGTAGAGCTTGATAAGATGTCCCGTTGGGCATATATGAGTATACTGAAGTTCTTCGCTTGGTACTTTGTTGAATTCACGAATATTGCTATATCTCATCGTATAGTACGAATTTACTTCCATAACTCTTACTTTAATTTATCGTTGCTGAGGTCTGCTACCAAATCCTAGCTTACTCTCCTTGCTTATTCCATATGTATAAATTTAAGTCCTTTGATGCTTCCTCATTACTGCTCATCATCTTTTTAACCTACCGTTATCATCCGTGTAGCATATCTTACTCATAATGCTTCATTAACTCTCTTCTTTTCTCCCGCTAATTATCTATGTCTACTGCTTTACTCTGAAAATTCAAACAGAACATTCTTTGCCTTTTGGCTCCCCATGCTCCATCCCTTGGCTCTTCCAATTGCCTAGCATTCTTTCTTTACTAGGGGCGGGAGCCACACTAAGGTAATATTTATTCCTTCAAGGCTTCCATTGTTCATATCTAGCTTTAATATTTTAGGGTGCACCATCTAGGCATCTCACGAGGAGATCTATTAGCATTTGCAATATCCTTCACAAATGTCAACTAAAGCAACCAATGCATTCACTATTTTGGGCCACTCTAACCCCATACAGATCATGATATCCCGTCCTTTTCTTAATCTATACCTGTTAGCCCCCCAATATGGTATAACTGAGATGGGTGTGGCCAATTATACATACCTCTGTTACTATTGAGGGTAACTCACAATGCTTATATTTTTCTGCCAGAACTGTAATATTGATAATCTTCATTAACTGGGTGCCTCGTACCCTTCTTCATCTTGCTTCCTTTGCTTGTTGAAACTTGTATTTATCTTCTTAATCTCTCGTTGTCTTTCACCGTAAATGTGGATAGGCATTCTTTCCTTAAGGCTTCTTATTAGGGAGATTACACTTTTTAATACACCCATGATTTGCTAAAGACCTCACATTTACTTATCATAAGCAAGATGCAAAATCGAGTTCCTCTAATCAACAATTCCAGAACTATATCTCTTATCGATCGTCTTTCTGAATGTAGGCATCGTCTTGTTACGAATAGAAGTTTGGGACTTGAAGTCTTATAAGTGAGCTCTACCACACGATCTAGAGTAAGAAGAAAGAGTGACAGTCCTAAATGCCCTGTAGCCTTCTGCTTATAAGTGTGGTGCACGACACACCCAAAAACAAGACTCTACTAGACACGGCTTGTAGACTCCCTAGGACAGAACTGCTCTGATACCACTTTTGTCACGACCCAAATCGATGGGTCGCAACAGGCACCCGGTACCTTACTCAACCGAGTACCAACGTAACGTATCTTTCTTATTATCATATACACATGACATACAGGCCTAATAGGCCAACATGATCCTTTATAAACTCAAAACATAGGCTGACAAGGCCGTACAATCTTTTATGTACACGACATATGTATACACGCCTTAAGAGTACATAGATGTCATAAAGGTCGGGACAGAGTCCCGCCATACCAAGCACTACACGTCTAAATCATACTAACCAAACAAGCAACTCCGAAGCAAATGGAGCGCACCAACATCTTCTGCTGAGCTGATAGCCTACTTGGAGGGATCTCGACCTGTCTATCGGGTGTCACGACCTGGAATTTCCACCCTCGGGAGTCGTGATGGCGCCTACTAATAGGAGCTAGGCAACCAACTTAATTAGCAATTTCATTAAGCACATGTTCCTTTTTAACAATTAACGGCATTAAATAAAGGCGACGGAATTAAAACCATAAGCGGAAGACTTAAATGTAGATAGATGATCAATAATACAGAGGTTCCACCACATATATCTCTACCCCGGGACTGGAGTCACATGCTCACGAACATCTAAGGAGTACTACATACAAAGTATGAAAGAAACATAATCTGTTTATCTCGGGTACAATGAGATGACAAGCAAAGCGTAAAGATAGAAGGGAGACGCCGGGCCTGCGGACGCCTGCAAGCTACCTCGGGTCTCTCTGGACTGAAGGTTCGCCCCCGTGCTAATGCTGCTGCTGCTGCTCAATACCTGGACCTGTGTAAAAATGCACAGAGTGTAGTATCAGCACAACCGACCCCATGTGCTAGTAAGTGCCTAGCCTAACCCCGGCGAAGTAGTGACGAGGCTAGACTGGACCCTACATAAACCTGTGCAATTATAAATAAACAACGAAAATCGAAGTACAAGGCAACTAACAATATGGGAGGGGAAACATGCTGTAGGGAGATAACAAGATTAAAAGTAAATCCGAAGTCATCAATCTAGGTGCAATTTACAATTTGAAGCGAACGAGAAACTAATACCAACACTAAACACATTTGCATCAATAACCGTTGCGGCGTGCAACCCGATCCACAACTATATCTCTCAACCTTGCCCAAACAACAGTCATAAATAAAGGGCAAGGGAGTAAACAAGTATTTGGAAAGAATCCCAACAAGGGTACACAAACAACCAATAACAACCATGCAAGAGTAAGTCGTTATTTCTCTTTTTCTTTCAGTTTCATATCCTAACTCTCATTAGCACTCGTGTCAAGCTCTAAGGAATTTCTCATTTCACATGCTCTCACCATTTGTATTTCAGACCGAGCCAATGCTCCACGAAGTTCTACAATCACAATATCATTCCCAATATGTTTACCACGTATAGAA
This sequence comes from Nicotiana attenuata, assembly GCF_001879085.1. Taxonomy (NCBI): domain Eukaryota; kingdom Viridiplantae; phylum Streptophyta; class Magnoliopsida; order Solanales; family Solanaceae; genus Nicotiana; species Nicotiana attenuata. The sequence continues at coordinate 473,090 of NW_017670453.1, forward strand.
GCCATCAATGACATGGAATGCATAACAATATCCAAACAACTCACATATAAGGACTCACGGTCATGGTAGACCCCAATGCATAGGAACTCGTCACGATGCCTATACATCGTACTCGATCATTTAGCAATTAGCAAACAAGACTCGACTCCTATTCCCTCAAGCTAGGGTTAAACCAAACACTTACCTCAACTTCCGCGGCCAATACAATCCTCCACAACCGCTTTCCCTCTCGAATTCGGCTCCAACTTGACCAAATCTATGCAATAAGGACTTCATGATATCAATATATGCTAAACAAATCTAACCCAATGACTAATTATAGCTTTTTCATCAATTTACCCCAAAAGGTCAAAAATGCCCCCGGGCCCACATGGTTAAAACCCGAGGTTCGAACCAAAACCCGTTTACCCATTCCCCCAAGAACTCAAATATGTAAGTTATTTTGGAATCGGACCCCGAATTGAGGTCCAAAACCCCCAATTTTAGAAAACCTAGGTTCTACCCTAAATTCCCAAGTTCCCCATTAAAATCTTTGTTTTGAAGTTGAAATTATGTTGAAGGATGTTAAGGAGTAAAGAAAATCAGTTAGAAAATACTTACCAATCGTTTTGAAGAAGTAGAATCGTTTGGAAAATCGCCTCTTATGTTTTGGATTTTGAAAATTTGAAGAAATGACTGAAAATCCTGACTTTATATACTGTGCTGAAGACTGGCGCGGACCGCACCAAAAATGCACCGCGGCCGCGCCGAAGAAGGGAAGAAAAATGACTCTCTGAACCTACCCAGCGCGGACCGCACTGATTTGGTGCGCGCCGCGCTGGTTGACCTAGAACTCACTGGTCCTCTGAACCTAGCCACGCGGACCGCGCAAGGACGCACCGCGGCCGCGCGGCTTCCAGCGCGGGCTCTTCAACGCGTAGCAATGATCCGGCCGCGCTGGGGCCTGCAACCCTGAACCTGCAACCATCTTTTATTTTCTAGCCTAAGACCTCCCGGGACCTACTCAAAACTCACCCGAGCCCTCGGGGCTCCCAAATCGAACATACATATAAACTCAAAAACATCCTACGGACTCATCCGTACGATCAAATCGCCCAAAAACATCATAAGCATCAAATTAGGCCTCAAGACCCAGGATTTCCTTCAAATTTCAGATAAAGACATCAAGTTTACCTGCTTCAAGCTCCAAACCTCATTCTCCAAAACTTACAAACTTTCAGCAATGCTTAAATCATATTTAAAGACTGGCGTCGGAACCAAAAGTACGAGCCCGATAGCACAGTCTTCAAAACAAGTAACACTTTCAAATTCTTTAATTATTTTCAGAAAATAATTTCACTCAAAAATTCATTTCTCGGACTTGGGACCTCCGGAATTTGATTCCGGCACACACCCAAGTCCCAAAATTTCCTACGGGACCTCCGGGGACTGTCGAATCACGAGCCCGGTCCGTTTGCCCAAAATCATTGATCGAAGTCAAACTCAATTAATAAAAAGATTTAAACAATACTTCTCACAAAATTTCATATTTAAACTTTTCGGCTACGCGCCCGGACTGCGCACACAACTCGAGGCAACCCCAAATAAGGTTTCCAGGGCCTCAGATGTACAGAGGAGTAGGAATACAGGTGATGACCCTTTGGGTCGTCCACATTCTCCACCTCTAAAACAACCGTTCGTCCTCGAACAGACAGAAGAAAGGAGTACCTGAGTCGGGGAAAAGATGGGATAACAGCTCCGCTATCGGACTCGGACTCCCAGGTCGATGCCTCAGGAGGCTGACCTCTCCACTAAACACGAACAGAAGGATAACTCTTGGATCTCAACTGATGAATCTGCCAGTCCAGAATAGCTACCGGCCTTCCTCATGAGATAAGTCCCTGTCCAACTGGACAGAGCTGAAAATCTAACACGTGGGCAGGATCGTCGTGATACCTCCGAAGCATGGATACATAGAAAACTGGATGCACGGCTGATAATCTGGGCGGCAACGCAAGTCTATAAGCCACCTCTCCCACTCGATCAAGAATCTCAAACGGGCCAATGTACCTAGGGCTAAGCTTGCCCTCTTCACCAAATCTCATCACGCCCTTCATAGGCGACACTCGGTGCAATACCCGCTCACCAACCATGAAAGCTACATCTCGAACCTTACGGTCTGCATAACTCTTCTGCCTAGACTGAGCTGAACGAAGCCTCTCCTGAATGATCTTGACCTTGTCCAAGGCCTCCTGAACCAAATCCGTACCTATCAACCGAGCTCTCCCCGGCTCAAACCATCCAACCGGAGACCGACATCGCCTACCATATAAAGCCTATAAAGGACCATCTGGATTCGACTGGTAGTTGTTTGTTGTAAGAAAACTCCGCCAAAGGCAAGAACTAAATCCCACGAACCTCCAAAATCAATAAACCAGGCTCGGAGCATATCCCAAAATTGAATAGTCCTCGGACTGACCGTCCGTTTGGGGATAAATGTTGTGTCTCAAGTCTACCCTTGTGCCCAACTCTCACTGAACTGCTCTCCAGAAGCGTGAGGTAAACTGCGTACCTCGATCTGAAATGATAGACACGGGCACACCATGAAGGCGAACAATCTCCCGAATATAATCTCAGCTAACCTCTGCAGACGAATAGGAGCACTGCCACAGAGGAAATGAAATGCGCTGAACTTGGTCAGCCTATCAACAATAACCATATGCGCAATCAAACTTCTTCCGATGCAACGGAAGTCCAGTAAACAAATTCCATAGTAATCCGCTCCCATTTCCACTCGGAAGCTCAATCCTCTGATGTAAACCACCAGGGCCTCTTTGCTCGTAACTTAACCTGCTGACAATTCAAAACAATGAGCCACATATGCTACATATCCTTCTTCATTTCCAACGCCACCAATAATGCTGCCGCAAGTCCTGGTACATCTTCGCGGCGCCCGGGTGAATAGAGTACCTGGAGCTATGGGCCTCCGCTAAGATCAACTCTCGAAGCCCATCCACATTGGGCACACAAACTCGCCCCTGCATTCTCAAAACTCCATCCGCATCTAAGGTAACCTGCTTGGCACCTCCTCGCTGCACCGTGTCTCTCAGGACACACAAATGGGGATCATCAAACTGCCGATCACGGATACGCTCCAATAATGAAGAACGAGCAACCGTGCAAGCTAACACTCTGCTGGGCTCAGAAATATCCAACCTCACAAATCGATTGGCCAAGGCCTGAATATCCAAAGCAAGCGGCCTCTGGCTGGCCGGAACATAAGCAAGACTACCCATGCTGGCGGACTTCCTACTCAAAGCATCGGCCACCACATTGGCCTTCCCCGGGTGATATAAGATAGTTACATCATAATCCTTCAACAACTCCAACCACCTCCTCTACCTCAAATTCAACTCCTTCTGCTTGAACAAGTATTGAAGACTCTTGTGGTCAATGAACACCTCACATGCCACGCCATACAAATAATGCCTCCAAATCTCCAAGGCATGGACAATAGCTGCCAACTCTAAATCATGCACTGGATAGTTTTTCTCATGAATCTTCAACTGCCTCGAAGCATAGGCTATAACCTTGCCATCCTGCATCAATACTCCACCAAGTCCAATACGGGAAGCATCACAATAGACGGTATAAGGCCCAGATCCTGTGGGCAAGACCAACACCGATGCCGTAGTCAGGGCTGTCTTGAGCTTCTGAAAGCTCGCCTCACACTCCTCCGACCATCTGAACTGGGCACCCTTCTGGGTCAACCTGGTCATCGGGGCTGCAATAGATGAAAACCCCTCCACAAACCGACGGTAGTAGCCTGCTAACCCCAAGAAACTCCGAATCTCCGTCGCTGATGCTGGTCTAGGCCAGTTCTTGACTGCCTCTATCTTCTTCGGGTCCACCTGAATACCCTCGGCTGATACAACGTGACCCAGAAATGCCACTGAACTTAGCCAGAACTCACACTTGGAGAACTTGGCATATAACTGACTATTCCTCAGAGTCTGAAGAACCACTCTAAGGTGCTGTTCGTGCTCCTCCTGGCTGCGGGAGTACACCAAAATATCATCAATAAAGACTATCACGAACATGTCCAAATATGGCCTGAACACTCGGTTCATCAACTCCATGAATGCTGCTGGGGCATTGGTCAACCCAAATGACATGACCAAGAACTCGTAATGCCCGTACCGAGTACGGAAAGCTGTCTTAGGGACATCGGATGCCCTAATCCTCAACTGGCGGTAGCCAGATCTCAAGTCAATCTTGGAAAATACCCTGGCACCCTGAAGCTGGTCGAACAAATCATCAATCCTCGGCAGTGGATACTTATTCTTAATTGTTACCTTGTTCAATTGCCGGTAATATATACACATCCGCATCGAACCATCCTTCTTCTTGACGAATAACACTGGCGCGCCCCAAGGCGAAACACTGGGTCTAATGAAACCCTTATCTAACGGATCCCGCAATTGGTCCTTTAAATCCTTCAGCTCCGGCGGGGCCATACGATATGGCGGAATAGAAATGGGCTGGGTGCCTGGAGCCAAGTCAATACAGAAATTGATATCTCTATCGGGCGGCATACCCGGCAGATCCGAAGGAAAAACATCAGGAAACTCCCGGACAATAGGCACAGAATCTATGGGAGGGACCTCAGCACTGGAATCACGAACATAGGCTAAATAGGCCAGACACCCCTTCTCGACCATACGTCGAGCCTTCACGTGCGATATGACACTACGGGTAGAATGACCTGGAGTCCCCCTCCACTCTAAGCGAGGCATACCCCTCCACTCTAAGCGAGGCATACCCGGTAAGGCTAAAGTCACGGTCTTGGCATGGCACTCCAAGATAGCGTGATAGGGTGATAACCAATCCATATCCAGAATGATATCAAAGTCAACCATATCTAAGAGCAACAAGTCTACACGGGTCTCAAGACCCCCAATCACTACAACGCACGAACGATGGACTCGGTCGACCACGATAGAGTCGCCCACCGGTGTAGACACATATACCGGAATACCCAAGGCATCACTAGGCATGACCAAGTATGGTGCGAAATAAGATGAAACATATGAATACGTAGATCCTGGATCAAATAGTACTGAAGAATCTCAATCACAAACCAGAACCGTACCTGTAATCACTGCATCTGAGGCCTCTGCCTCGGGCCTAGCCTGGAGTGCATAGCAACGGGGCTGAGCCCCACCACCTTGAATTGTATCCCTAGGTCGATCTGCTGCTAGCTGACCTCCGCCCCTGGCGGTCTCAGCTCCACCTCTATGGCCTCTACCTCCACCTCTATGGCCTCTACCTCCACCTCTAGCTGGATGTGGAGCATCCGGTGCCTGAATCATAGGACGGGGAACCTGCTGCTGCGACTGAGTACCCCTCAATCTCGGGCAAGCTCTCCTGATGTGACCATACTCACCGCACTCATAACACCCCTCTAAACGCTGTGGCTGGCCCTAGCGACCTGAATGACCTCCACGGAAACTCTGAAGTGGAGGTGCGCTGATGGGAGCTGACGGTACACTGAGGGTCTGCTAATCAGGATAATGCCCACGGTAACCACGATCACCTGGGACACCTTGAGAAACCTGGAGGGCTGACTGGAAAGGCCTGGAGGGCTGACCCCTATCATAAGAATCCCTGCCTCCAGATGAGGCACCATTGAAACGACCTGAGTGACGGGGTCTCTTGTCCACTCTATGGCCACCCCCCTGTGCCAGAACCATCTCAACTCGGCGGGCCACATTGGCCGCCTCCTGAAATCTGATCTCACTACCAGTCTCCCTAGCCATTTGGAGACGAATCGGCTGAATCAAACCATCAATAAATCTCCTCACCCTCTCCCTCTCAGTGGGGAGTATAACAATAGCATGGCGAGCTAGGTCGATAAACCGGGTCTCATACTGAGTGACTGTCATAGAGCCTTGCTGGAGACGCTCGAACTGCCTGCGAAGAGCCTCTCGCTGAGTAACTGGGAGAAACTTCTCCAAAAACAACTCTGCAAACTGATCCCATGTCAATGTTGGTGACCCCGCTGGTCTGGCTAAACAGAAATCCCTCCACCAAGTCTTGGCGGATCCTGCTAGACGAAAAGTGGCGAAGTCGACCCCATTGGTCTCCACAATACCCATAGTCCGAAGAACCTCATGGCAGCTATACAAGAAGTCCTAGGGGTCCTCTGAAGAAGCACCGCTGAATGTGGTGGTGAAGAGCTTGGTGAACCTATCCAGTCTCCACAAAGCATCTACGGACATAGCCGCTTCATCGCCGGTCTGAGTCACAATACCCGGCTGAGCTGTCATAGCTGGCTGAACCACTAGAACCTGAGCCTGGGGAGCTACCTGCTCCGGAGTACGTGTAGCAGGAGTCTGAACTCTTCCTCCAGCCTGAGAAGTGGCTGGTGCTACTGGAAGCAAACCCGCTCTAGTGACGCTCTCCACAAAGCCCACCAATCTGACCCAAGCATCCTGAAGAACTGGGGTGGCTATAAACCCCTCTGGGACCTGAGCTGGGCCCACTGGCGCTGCTGGGGATGTGGCCGGAACCTCCTCATGAAAACCGACCTGGGGCTCCGCCGCTGGTGCTGCTGCTCGGGGCTGAGCTCTGCCCCTACCTCGGCCTATAGCACGGCCTCGTCTTGTGCCCCTAGCGGAAGCTGCCTGAGGCTCGGACTGTTGGTCTGAAGATGAGGAAGCACGTGTTCTCGCCATTCTGCGAGGAAACAGAGTAGAAGTCCAATTAGCATTGAGAAACCAAACCGCACGACAAGAAAGAACAAAGGAGGGATTTTTCCTAACTTGGCAGCCTCTGGGGGATAAGTACAGACGTCTCCGTACCGATCCCTCAGACTCTACTAAGCTTGTTCGTGAGTTATGAGACCTATGTAACCTAGAGCTCTGATACCAACTTGTCACGACCCGGAATTTCCACCCTCGGGAGTCGTGATGGCGCCTACTAATAGGAGTTAGGCAAGCCAACTTAATTAGCAATTTCATTAAGCACATGTTCCTTTTTAACAATTAACGGCATTAAATAAAGGCGACGGAATTAAAACCATAAGCGGAAGACTTAAATGTAGATAGATGATCGATAATACAAAGGTTCCACCACATATATCTCTACCCCGGGACTGGAGTCACATCCTCACGAACATCTAAGGAGTACTACATACAAAGTCTGAAAGAAACATAATCTGTTTATCTCGGGTACAATGAGATGACAGCCAAAGCGTAAAGATAGAAAGGAGACGCCGGGCCTGCGGACGCCTGCAAGCTACCTCGGGTCTCTCTGGACTGGAGGTTCGCCCCCGTGCTAATGCTGCTGCTGCTGCTCAATACCTGGACCTGTGCAAAAATGCACAGAGTGTAGTATCAGCACAGCCGACCCCATGTGCTGGTAAGTGCCTAGCCTAACCCCGGCTAAGTAGTGACGAGGCTAGACTAGACCCCACATAAACCTGTGCAATTATAAATAAACATCGAAAATCGAAGTACAAGGCAACTAACAATATGGGAGGGGAAACATGCTGTGGGGAGATAACAAGATTAACAGTAAATCCGAAGTAATCAATCTAGGTGCAATTTACAATTTGAAGCGAACGAGAAACTAATACCAACACTAAACACATTTGCATCAATAACTGTTGCGGCGTGCAACCCGATCCACAATTATCACTGTTGCGGCGTGCAACCCGATCCACAATTATCACTGTTGCGGCATGCAACCCGATCCACAATTATCACTGTTGCGGCGTGCAACCCGATCCACAGTTATATCTCTCAACCTTGCCCAAACAACAGTCACAAATAAAGGGCAAGGGAGTAAACAAGTATTTGGAAAGAATCCCAACAAGGGTACACAAACAACCAATAACAACCATGCAAGAGTAAGTCGTTATTTCTCTTTTTCTTTCATTTTCATATCCTAACTCTCATTAGCACTCGTGTCAAGCTCTAAGGCATTTCTCATTTCACATGCTCTCACCATTTGTATTTCAGACCGAGCCAATGCTCCACGATGTTCTACAATCACAATATCATTCCCAATATGTTTACCACGTATAGAAGCCATCAATGACATGGAAGGCATAACAATATCCAAACAACTCACATATAAGGACTCACGGTCATGCTAGACCCCAATGTATAGGAACTCGTCACCATGCCTATACATCGTACTCGATCATTTAGCAATTAGCAAACAAGACTCGACTCCTATTCCCTCAAGCTAGGGTTAAACCAAACACTTACCTCAACTTCCGCGGCCAATACAATCCTCCACAACCGCTTTCCCTCTCGAATACGGCTCCGACTCGACCAAATCTATGCAATAAGGACTTCATGATATCAATATATGCTAAACAAATCCAACCTAATGACTAATTATAGCTTTTTCATAAATTTACCCCAAAAGGTCAAAAATGCCCTCGGGCCCACATGGTTAAAACCCGAGGTTCGAACCAAAACCCGTTTACCCATTCCCCCAAGAACTCAAATATGTAAGTTATTTTGGAATCGGACCCCGAATTGAGGTCCAAAACCCCCAATTTTAGAAAACCTAGGTTCTACCCTAAATTCCCAAGTTCCCCATTAAAATCTTTGTTTTGAAGTTGAAATTATGTTGAAGGATGTTAAGGAGTAAAGAAAATCAGTTAGAAAATACTTACCAATCGTTTTGAAGAAGTAGAATCGTTTGGAAAATCGCCTCTTATGTTTTGGATTTTGAAAATTTGAAGAAATGACTGAAAATCCCGACTTTATATACTGTGCTGAAGACTGGCGCGGACCGCACCAAAAATGCACTGCGGCCGCGCCGAGGAAGGGAAGAAAAATGACTCTCTGAACCTACCCAGCGCGGACCGCACTGATTTGGTGCGCGCCGCGCTGGTTGACCTAGAACTCACTGGTCCTCTGAACCTAGCCACGCGGACCGCGCAAGGACGCACCGCGGCCGCGCGGCTTCCAGCGCGAACCGCGCGAAAATGACCGCGGCCGCGCTGGGGGCCTGCAACCCCTGAACCTGCAACCATCTGTTATTTTTCTAGCCTAAGACCTCCCGGGACCTACTCAAAACTCACCCGAGCCCTTGGGGCTCCCAACCGAACATACATATAAACTCAAAAACATCCTACGGACTCATCCGTGCGATCAAATCGCCCAAACAACATCATAAGCATCAAATTAGGCCTCAAGACCCAGGATTTCCTTTCAATTTTCATAAGTCATCAAGTTTACTGCTTCAAGCTCAAAACACGTCAAATGACGTCCAAATCTTACCAAACTTTACAGCAATTGCTTAAATCATATTTAAGACTTGTGCCGGACGTCTAAACCAAAATACGAGCCCGACAGCACAGTCTTCAAAACAAGTAACACTTTCAAATTCTTTAATTATTTTCAGAAAATAATTTCACTCAAAAATTCATTTCTCGGACTTGGGACCTCGGAATTTGATTCCGGGCACACACCCAAGTCCCAAAATTTCCTACGGTCCTCCGGGACTGTCGAATCACGAGTCCGGATCCGTTTGCCCAAAACGTTGACCGAAGTTAAACTCAATCAATTAAATACCAAAATTTAACAATTTTTCTCACAAATTTCATATTTAAACTTTTCCGGCTACGCGCCCGGACTGCGCACACAACTCGAGGCAACCCTAAATGAGGATTTCAGGGCTTCAGAAGTACAGAGGGAGCAGGAATACAGGTGATGACCCTTTGGGTCATCACATCGGGACCTGCGGGCATGAAACGCAGCATTCCCAAGCAAAAGGGACATCAGTACGAATAATGTACCGAGTAAGTAAGGCACATAAATAAATACATAAGAGACATGGAAGACATATAGAGTACATGACTCAACCTGTAAGTCTGAATAACTTTGTAAATCATAAATTACTTTTAGCGTCATGCATATGCGTATGAATGTCATGTCGTGCATAGGTACATGTTTCATAACATCATCAGCCTCTGAGGGCATCCCATCATATCATATCGGCCGTTGTGGGCAAAATCATCATCGTATACCAGCTGATCAGGTGGTGGTGCATATATAACACCATAACCTTTCCCATATCCCATATACATATATATACATACATATATACGCGTATATAACGCCATTTGAATCATATTTCAGCCACTGTAGGCAATATTATCATCATATACCAGCTGATCAGGTGGTGGTGCGTATATAACGCCATAACCTTTTTCCATATCCCATATACATATATTTACATATATACGCGTATATAACGCCATCTGGTCATGGGTCAATGCACATGTATAAATGAGTGAAATGCATGAAAACTACATAATAATCTCGATATTCCTTCCGGATAAACTTTTTCAACTGCGTATTATTCTGACACCCATGAATAGAAGATAATAATAATTCTCATGGGGAATCCAGAATATAGACACCCCTACTAATTCTATGAATAGAGTAATTTATATAAAAATTATATATTTGCTCGTTTCTTCAGTATAATTTGGACTATGCCAAAAGAAAGAAGGGATAACTTTAACATACCTAGAGTAGGGAAAAATTCGTATAATACTCTGTTGGAAAACCTTCGTTGATTGAGCAAAATTTGCCCCTGCTTCTTAGAAATTCACGGACGAAATTCCTTTTGGTTCCTTGAATTTTTTGGAACGAGTTACGTAAAGGTTTGGAAGGAATCTGCTTCTAATGTATTTGAACTAAGGAATGGATTTAACTAAACTTGGTTTAGTTTTTAAAATGAAGAAACGTTTTTGGTTTTGAAATGAGAGGAAACGTTTCTGTTTCTTTAAAGCTTGTTTTGAAATGGAATTTCTTTTTCTACCTAAAGTTCTTGCCTTTTTTAAGTCAAAGGCAGATTTGGCTTAGCCTTTTTACAAGGAATTTCATGGATTATATTCAATCTTTATCAAGATTTTGACTTAGTCATTAAATGGGTTACTACATGGTAGCCATCTGGCAAGGTGACTTAAGAGTCATCCTTTGCCTATTGTGGCTTCATGCCACGTGGAAGGGTGGTGAATATTATTAATCTTTACCTACTTATTAGTTAATTGGGTAATTTTTCGTTACCCGGTAATTAATCAATTACCCGCATAATTTATCTCAACTTAATTAATTGCTACTCTCTTTTAGCATACCTTGTACACCTATTATCATGGCCATGTAGTACCTAGTATGGCACTAGTCCATAAATACCGGATATTTTTGCTCGGGCCGTATTTTATCCAAAAATGCCAAACTTTGACAGAATTCGTTTTCTTAGACATGCTCCCCCTTTCACCTTCATGAATTTGCTAATCATTTGTGAAATAACATAATCCTTATAATCCCCAGATAATCTTTTCCCTGGACTGATGTCAATTACCTTACGACAAATTCAACGTAAAATACTGTAGGGTGCAACATCGTCGTAACTTATTACTGCAGGACGTAACATCAATCGTAATATATTACTGCGGAGGGTAACATCATCGTAATATATTACTACACAGAATAACATCAACGTAATACTGCGGGGCGTAACAAACAGGACTACCTTGGGTCTCCAAGCAAGTGAATCCTATAGCCAACCTCTCGATCAGCCCGAACCTGCTCTAAAATATGCACAGCAAGTGCAGAGTGCAGTATCAGTACAACCGACCCCATGTAATGATAAGTACCGATCCTAACCTTGACGAACGAGTGACGAGGCTATGACGGGGCAATCACAATATAACCTTCATACGGTGTATATTAAAAGCAGAAAGAAAGATAGGATAAAATAGAGAGGTAACCTGCCAAAAATGAATACAATTCTCAAAGCATATCATCAGTGTTCAGCTATTACCAATCATTAAATGCAATTTAAGACTACCGTTCAGCTAAATCAGTCAAGGAAAAAGTATAAGCATATTTGTTGTTGTGGCGTGAAATCCAATCCCACCGTGCATCTCATATTCCTCTCTTATTTCCCCTTATTAACATATACAACAAAATATTAATAAAAGTGTTGCGGCGTGCAACCCGATCCCACCATATCACAATAATCACAATCACATCTCACCACAATCCACCCTTATTAAACTGTTGCGGCATGCAACCCGATCCTACTGTACATATAATTTCACCCTTATTCCATCTCAATATATCATCATTATTCCACCTATTGCGGCGCTCGACCCGAACCCACCATATTAGTATCAGTTATTCAGCAAGTACAAAAATTTCACAATTCAAATCACATAATCCTTCATAAGGCTCAACTTCAAACCAAAACAATTAGCAAGCTTATACACTATGAGACTTTACACAAATAATACTACTCAGCGAGGCCAATCCAGAATATGCCTTGAAAGTACCAATAACCAGCTTAAGCATATAAAAGAAGGCACCGAAGCTACTAAATAACTAATACTTTCAACAAGGAGGAACAATGCCTATCAAATAGCAATTAAGCATTGGAATACAAGTAAAGCATGTAGCAGTTAAGGCAGAAAGAAGAAAATATAAGAAGAACGGGAAAGAAACAGGCAAAAACAGGTAAATTGGCGGCACATAGATACTCGTCACCTCACCTATACGCCACTCACATGGATCTCATATAACAAATAAGTCAAGGGTTCCCAATCCCTCAAGTCAGAGTTAGACACGTCACTTACCTCGCTCTGTGGGCCACTCAATGCTCAATTACCGCTTCTCCTCTAGTATCCACCTCCAAAAACCACTCGTATCTAACCACAATTAACTTAATAACATCAAATATTGCTAAAGTAATCAACTATAATGCATAAATTTATATTTCTCAAACTTCCCCTTAAAAGTGAAAAATCGATCCCGGGCCTGGGCATAAATACTCAGATTATATTTGCAACGTCCGCGTGTCCTTTTATAAGGCATAGTTGGGCGTGATCAAATAATAAAGAGCAAATGCATTTGATTAAAACTCGGAAGATTATCCAGACAAAGTACGGCTCCATGAATCGATCATTCATTTTGGAAAACAAGTAAAACTTAAAACAAAGTTATGGGAAATCCTAAATGACTAGAATGTCTTATAGAAGTAAATTCTGCCAAGCTACCCAAGGACTCGGTGGGCTCGGGATGGTGTGGCGGTCCAGTTCCTGAGAACGGCTCCCTTCTCCATAGAATGAATGGTGAGGCCTTCTTCTCCTCAATTATGGCACTGTAATCCATGTCCTCATCTTCCAACAACAAATTCTTCAACCCTGCTAGCGCTTCTTCTTCTGCGGTCCCCCATATTGTGTCAGCTTGGTAAAAAGCTTGTTCCAGACGCGGCACTGGCTGCTCAAGTGGGTAATATGGTCCGCGCCAGGGAGGCAAACAATTCCTGTATTCTTGCCATGTGTACTAGTATCCGAGCCCAAAGGTAGTACCATGATTTTTCAGTTGTATCGTTTTGGTGATACCTTGGAGGTTCTTTCCCAATCCTTTGTTGGGTTCATATCCAGACCATGCCAGTATGCTCTCTATTTTGTTACTCCACCACTTGTCCTTCTCGACAGCATTGACCCGTTCGATGTGATGGTAGGTTTCCCCGCCTAGACTTCTTCTATGTCCAATGGCCGTGATGGTCTGACTAGTGAAGATGGGGTTACTTCCATCTCCGTGAATGATTACCTCTTGGCGGTTCCATTCAAACTTCAGAGCTTGATGTAGCGTGGAAGGCACAGCTCCAGCAGCATGGATCCATGGCCGGCCCAACAAAAGATTATATGAGGATGGTATGTCAAGCACTTGAAATTCAACGTCAAACCAAGTTGGCCCCATTTTCAAACAAAGGTTAATTTCCCCGATCGTGGCCCTCTGGGACCCATCGAAAGCTTTCACATTCATGCTTCCTAACTGTATCTCATGGAAACCTTTGTCCAACCTTTTAGAGTGTCCAATGAACAAATGATTAGGCTCGAACCTCCATCAACCAAGACCCTTGCAATAAACTTGTCTTCAAATTGCACCGTAATATGCAATGCTCGATTGTGATTCCGTCCCTCGGGTGGTAGCTCATCTTCGTGGAAGATGATCTTATGGCTTTCTAGTACTTGCCCAACCATGTTGGCCATTTCTCCGTCAGTGATGTTATTGGGTACGTAAGCCTCGCTCAACACTTTCATTAACGCGTTCTTGTGTGCCTCTGAATTCTGCAATAGTGATAGGATAGATATCTGAGCAGAGATTTTGTTCAGATGGTCAACAACAGAGTACTCATTTGCCTATACTTTCCTCTACAAGTCATCTGGCCTAGTCTCAATGGTAAGTTGCCTAGCAATGGCCTCCTTACATGACTGGCCGCTTCCGACCTTCAACGAGTAGCATATTCACGAAAGGTCTCATTAGGTTTCTTCTTAAGATTCTGAATATAGAAGACATCCGGTGCATTCTCTATGTTGAACTTGAACAGGTCCATGACATCCGACGCCATGCTTACCCAACTGGACCATTTCTTCGGATTCTGGCTGATATACCAAGACAAGGCGTCCCCAGTAAGGCTCCTCATAAAGAGCTTCATTCGGATCTTTTCATCTTTCCCGACCCCGAAAAGTTTGTCACAATAAGTTCTTAGATGAACCCTTGGATCACCTGTACCATCAAACATTTCGAACTTTGGAGGTTTGTACCCCTCTTGTAGTTCGACATCCGGTTGTATGCACAGATCCTCATAATTGAAACCCTCTATTCCTTTGTCGCCCTCAACACCTTGAACTCGGCTTGTTAACTTCTTGAGTTCTTCAGCCATGTTTTTAATGAGCAAGTCCTTTTCGGAGGGTTCCGGTGTACAGGAGATTGGTTGGGTGGAATGAGGTATAGTTTCCACATAGATGGGGTTGCTTTGATGGGTGCCAGGAACTTGGGTGTAGTGGTAGTCATTGGTGGAGTTTTGTGGATCAGGAATGAGTGGTGGTGATATTTTGGGGAGTGTGGTAAGTGGTGGTTGGCGGGAAATGAATTGATTGATGGTGTGGTTGCGGCGAAGCTGGCAATGGATTGGGATTCTGGGGTGGATATGTGTATTGATTTGGTGTGGAAGGATTTTGTGGGTGTTGGTTTTGTGTGCTTTGAGGAGGTACTGGATTCTTGGTGTTCTGTTGGTTGATGTCAAGGACATTCAGGGTAAGTGACAGGTTTGCCAAGTTGCGAACCTGCTCAAGTTCTCCTTGCAGTTCCAGTATCTTTTGCTCCAGTCTTAAAACCAGATCATTTGGGGCCGGAGTACTATGGCCATCGGAGGTTTCCGCATTCTCAATATTCTCCTTTCAGATACCACTTAAATCGTCCATCTTATCCGTTCCTTTGCCTTTTGTGTTGCTCAGAGGAGGAGAAGGTGGATGGCCTCTGGATCTGGTGTGATATGCTGATGAGGCCAGTATGATTGAACCAACCTAAGGGGATGGGAATACTAAAGCAAAAACAAAAGGTAACAAGTTAGTGAGGATCCTGAAATATTTGCAGTATTTAAACACATGTTGCAGAAATATAAATCCACGTCCTAATTTGGGAGCCTTGTTACGCCCGAGGTAGGCCTAACGACAAATTGATTTGGAGAACTTTTAATGCCAATAAATGTTTCATTTCACAATGTAAACAATAGACGAATCCCAAACCGACACTAAAATAATAATAATAAAATAAGTCACTACTGGCACTTGGCCTTATTACATTTGAAAATCAAGTAATCCTAATCTATATGGTCTCGAAAGGAATTTCTTCAGGCTGAATGCTCTTGTCGATCAAATCCCCCAGTTCGCGTAGGCTCATTAGTAAGAATGCCTTTGCCAAATATCCTTCTTTGTTTCCCTCAACATTCTATCAGTCGGTGACTCTCTTCGTCACTTTCCCTTCCAATTCCAACAGGCTGTATTCCAGATATTCAAGCTTCTCACTAGATTTAGCGGCCCTCTCTTTCCATTCATTGATTTGGTCATCTTATGGGAGATTCCTCCGCCAGTCTAGCAAGAGTGAAGGTGTTCTAATCATAGCGAAGTCGGGGACCTCGTGCATCATTTACTGCAAACAAACGGTTAGACCTCACCTCCACCAAACTCGACTACTTATACATTTGTAATCAACATATCGGCATTTAGTTCTCCAAATTAATGCACAGAACGTGGTTGTGTCCGTTCAAATTATGGAAAACCGATGGACTTTGGATAAGGCTTATCTTAAAGGATCATTATGCGGACAACATAACTGATCCGACTAGGTTTGACCATGATGTATGCACAATTTTAACCAGAGTAAGGTTTCTATGGGGTTTTAGACTGGTACCCTCGTGCGGACAACTAGAGGGGGAAGGCACGGAACCATCAACGGCACCGCTGATCGACTGGTTTTACCGCAAATATGCCTTTCCGTATTTAAGGGTAGTAAATAGGAAGAGCGCAACCACTCATTAAAGTGTTGCTATAGGATTTGATACGCACGAGTGGAATATGATGTGGAGCATGATTTATACAGCAGTTAATAACATGTAGTCAAGTATTTGCACGGAAGGAAAAACAAATGCAGTATTTAAAAAATTGAAAGACGGTTACAGGAAAAGGAAACGAAGAGACAAGTCAGTTTCAAGAATAAAGAACCATAAGTGCTTAAAAGAAAACAGACAGTCAGATTAAAATAAGGGAAGAGGGTACGGGATAAAGCATGCTTGGACTAATAAGAGTATGTTCTTTATGGTAAGATCCTAAAGGGTATCCCCAGCAGAGTCGCCATGTTGTCGCGCCCCCTTTTTTTCTCCTCGCGGAGAACGTCCGGGTTTCGACATTCATGGGGGTAATAACTCATTTCCTTTTGGGAATTGTGTATTTGAAGAGTCGCCACCTAACGGATTGGACAAAATAGGAAAACCAACGCAACACAGCGTCCAGGCCAGCGCCCAGCGCTGACCGTGGCGCTGGAGGCGGTGAGCTTTCGTTCAATTCATTCACGTTAATTTTCATCTATTGCATTTAGAATGCAATTGCATTCTATATCTTTCTTGTTTTGTTTGTCTCCACTTGGGGGGGAAAAAACCAAGGAGTGTCTCCCCTTTGTCTTATATTTTTTTTTTAAATTTTTTTTCTTTTTCTTTCGCATTTTATTCAATTTTGCTCCGAATCTCTTCATCTTCACACCGCTTTATTCCTACACAATTAGAATATAATATTAAGCACAAAGTAATATAATTAATACTAAAATGACGATTAAAAGTACTAGAATATGAGATAACAATGGGTAAATATCTGCATTTTTGGCAGGTTTTGTGGACAGGTTTGTTGAGAGATTAAGGTCCAATAAAAAAGTCAAAAATATTTTATTTTTGTTTCAAGTTAGTTTTAGTTAGATAATAATCCCCCTTGGTTTTTCTTTGTGCATCGGTTCTTTTCCAGGGGATGTAGCTTGAACCCGGCAACGGCGCCAAAAACTTGTTGCAGCCAAACGCACACGCAAGTATACGCGGTCGTCAAGTAATAAAGTGACTAAAAGTCAGATATCGACCCCACGAGGACTTGTGATTAACTATTAATTAAATTAGACTATCCTAATTATCTAAACAAGAATTAAACCTAGAAGTATTTGAATCTAAACTAATTAAATAAAGAAATATTAATAATAAACTTTGAATAGAAAAAGAGAATATTTTTATGATATCAATGTAATGAAAACGATCTAGGGTTATGGGCTCCTAACATTCCTATTGTATTCTTCAATTGAATTGACTAACTAATTTATCTAGTTTATTGGTTAACAGGGTTAATATTGCTTATAAGAATCTGTCGAGTTCTTACTCGCCTATTCAAGCTAACCTAACTCCTATATGTCTATGGAATTAGAACTAACAAGAACGCATTTATAATTCCTGTAAATTAACCAAGCAAGGCAATTAGGTATATGTCTATCCTAACCGCAAATCCGTTCCCCGATGCCCAGGTTCAAGAACTACTCTACTCAATCCTATATGCACTCTAGAATTCTCACTTTCGAGTTCAATTCAAGATTCGTAGATAATATTCAATTGGTGATCAAACAATCAAATAATTAAGTGCAGGATTAAATAAATAAACCAATATGATAAACTAAGAAATCAAAATCAATATCCGAATAACAATAGTCATGAAAGAAGCACAACCCCAGAACGTGAAGTTTGGCTCCATATAGACATGGTAGCAAAACAACAAATCATACAAAGAAACATAAAAATTACTAAGTTTGATGGAAGAAAAGATGGAACTTTATGAATTCCGGCCTCCACGGCGGCTCTATGCTTGTGTTTTTCTCTCAAAAACGTCCTCCTTTTCCAAAATAGGTTTAGCACCCCTTTTATACAAATTGGGACCGTGTAGGGCCGAAATAACCTTGTCCCGGACGAAATAGGAAAATCAACGCAACACAGCGTCCGGGCCAGCGCCCAGCGCTGACCGTGGCGCTGGAGGCAGTGAGCTTTCGTTCAATTCCTTCACGTTAATTTTCATCCATTGCATTTAGAATGCAATTGCATTCTATATCTTTCTTGTTTTGTTTGTCTCCACTTGGGGGGACAAAAACCATGGAGTGTCCCCCCTTTGTCTTATATATTTTTTTTTAATTTTTTTTCTTTTTCTTCCGCGTTTTATTCAATTTTGCTCCGAATCTCTTCATCTTCACACCGCTTTATTCCTACACAATTAAAATATAATATTAAGCACAAAGTAATATAATTAATACTCAAATGACGATTAAAAGTACTAGAATATGAGATAACAATGGGTAAATATCTGCATTTTTGGCCGAACATCAACACCCCACACATAGACTCTTGCTCGTCCTCGAGTAAGCATTAAAACCACTCTCAATAAATCAAGCCTAGAAACACCACTACTTCGGTAGATACTAACAATTAGGCCATATAGCAACTCAAACCATCAGATAAACACTTCTTCATCATCATGCATGATATATAAGTCACAAACAAACAACAAACTACTAACTTCCTAACCTCAGAGACGGACTCTAACTTACCAAATTTAAGCTAACATCTCCAATCTATCATGAAACAAGTGCCCTCACAAGAATAAATAGTCCATACACTCAAATCAAAGAATGAATATAATTTAAGGACTTAGCATCAAAGAACAACTCTCGCACTCATAAACGAATTCACATGTATGCACAAAGAACCATAGGCTTGCCCATTATGTACATCTCTACTAATTAAGTGTGCTCGAACAGAATCAAATAGGACTTTAACGGGTTGTAATGTTGGCTAGGGGACGGGTAGAAGAATTATATAGTAGTGACTTACACTTCCCTAAGCACTTTGCACTTTGACTTCATCACCTATTATTTTCTACTCTTCACTTTATTTTTCAGCCCTCTCTTCATCTATTGTTTCACAAGTATTTCCCTCATATCAAGAACGTTTCAAATTTTTTCTTTCAAAGAAATTTTTTTCACTCCCCTTTTTTTTCCTTTTCTTTTTCATGTCACATTCTTTTCAAGAAGGCCTTTTCATCACCTTTCAGCTATCATTGGTCACCATTTTTCACTTAACCATCCCTTTCTTCAAATTTATCAATTAATATTGCAGTCTAAGCAACAGTGCTCAAGGAAGCAAGGTGCAAAAACTAGGGATTCAACAAAAGGATCAAGGCAAAAATAGGGCTTTCAAACAATAGGCTACAGGCACAAAGGGCTAACTAGTGGTACAATATCTGAAAAGGCTAAAATTCACAAGATATATCAAAGAAAGCCTATTATCATCTTCTAAACAAAGCAACCCTTTTATTTCACTTCAATAACATGCAGGGCAAGTTCTAGACTAAGATGCAAAACATGGAATACATGTAAGAAATCCTCACCCCACATGGAACAAGTATCAATCAAGATGGATCAATTCCACCCTAAGACAGACAGGATCATCGCGAACCACAAAATAAGAATAAGTTATATACAGAGTGACAACCCTGAGCTTGGGTGTCAGAAAGTCCGCTATTTTATTCATTACTCAAGCACTCAGAGGAAACTACGACTCAAGCTTAGGCCTAAATATGCTAGTATCAAACAAGTAATGAAAGTTTTTTTTTCTCCCTCTTTTACTAGTCCTAAAAAAAATCTAATCCTAAAAATAAAAAAAATTTACCCGGTTCAAGCTACATCCCCTAGAAAAGAACCGATGCACAAAGAAAATCCAAAGGGGATTATTATCTAACTAAAACTATCTAGAAACAAAATAAAATGTTTTTGATTTTTTTTATTGGACCTTAATCCCTCAAGAAACCTGTCCACAAAATCCATCGTCGGGAAAAGTCCCAATTTTTCTAAAAAAAATTTCTTTTATCTTTTTCATTTTTTTTAATTTTTTTTAACACAAATAACTACGCTAAGAAAAGTACTACAACAAACCTAGGATAGCATAGAAAATCACCCAGACAATCTCCTTACCTCACACTTAAAATTGTGCAATGTCCTCAAAGCACTGAAAATAACAAGAGGGTAAAAGAAACTCCCTGGTAGGCCAAAGGCCGAAGAATTAGCAGCTCACGGGATACTCAGACTTCTCCCAGGTACGATCCCTTGAGGGGGTACCTCACACTTAGTTTCAACCACCTGCACGCTTTTGCACATGCCTATTGGCTTTGACTCCATGCTCCTACTCCTACAAAATACAAAAATAATACTACAAAATAATAAAAATAAATTAAATAAACAAAAATAAAAGAAAGCAGTAAAGCTGGGTTGCCTCCCAACAAGCGCCTCATTTAACAACGCGGCACAACGTAAATCACTTTTTGCCTCCACCTTGAACTTATGAATTGTACCCCTAACATGGCATCCAGTCTGCGGCTATGCTCCAGTGGTGGGGCTACAATGATAACCAGGCCAAGTAATAATTTTTTCACTCTGCACTTCTTGGCCTTTAGATAAGGAATGTAATTTTTGCTTTTTGGCACAACAAATTCAAGAATATTGGCACTCTCATCCTCACCTTTTGACTCCTCCATAGGCTTAGATGGCTTGATAGTATCTCACTCTCTAAGCACAATGTGGAAAAATGATTGGAATGAGGTCTAATGCGCCCTAACTCGTGAATTTTACTACTATTTGCATCCCCATATTTACACACACTCAAGTATCCCAAGGTAATGTTATCTACTCCCTCATATGACTCTAGATCACTCTTCTCAACATTGGCATCCTCAAGAAAAATATGGTCTAATGATTGGTATTCTCGTTTTAGCTCCTCAATTTGGTCTAGAAGATTTTTCTCGGCTTCACACAACTCATCATTAAATTGTTGGGCATTACACGCATCAACATTTGCTCTCAAATCTGCATCTAAGTTATGTATAGCCAAGCCAAAATTATCAATTTTATGTGCAAGTTCATCTCTCTCCTTAGACCAATCATTCACCAACGTTGTAGAAGACAACATCGTTCCGCATATTCGCCTAATCGAGAATATCCATTCCAATACCAACCCTTACTCACATATTTAAATTCAGACCTCTCAGAGTTCTAGTCATGACAAGCCCAAAAAGACGGGCCATAAAATTCTTCCGTCAACCAAGCGTCTTCATCAATAACCTTATCTCCAAATATTTCATCCCCATATATCATGTTGAGAGAACTAGAAACACACTAAGAGAAAAATTAAATTGTTATAAAAATAAAAGTATTTACAAAAAGAGAAGAAAAAAAATCAAAACTTGTAAAGATAAAAGTAAAAGTCTAATATAGAAAATAGTTAATTTCTAAGTCCGCGGCAACGGCGCCAAAAACTTGTTGCGACCAAACGCACACGCAAGTATACGCGGTCGTCAAGTAATAAAGTGACTAAAAGTCGGATATCAATCCCACGAGGACTTGTGATTAACTATTAACTAAATTAGACTATCCTAATTATCTAAACAAGAATTAAACCTAGAAGTATTTGATTCTAAACTAATTAAATAAAGAAATATAAATAATGAACTTTGAACAGAAAAAGAGAATATTTTTATGATATCAATGTAATGAAAATGATCTAGGGTTATGGGCTTCTAACATTCCTATTTTATTCTTCAATTGAATTGACTAACTAATTTATCTAGTTTATTGGTTAACAGGGTTAATATTGCTCATAAGAATCTGTCGAGTTCTTACTCGCCTATTCAAGCTAACCTAACTCCTATATGTCTATGGAATTAGAACTAACAAGAATGCATTTATAATTCCTGTAAATTAACCAAGCAAGGCAATTAGGTATATGTCTATCCTAACCGCGAATCTATTCCCCGATGCCCAGGTTCAAGAACTTGCTCTACTCAATCCTATATGCAATCTAGAATTCCGACTTTCGAGTTCAATTCAAGATTCGTAGATAGTACTCAATTGGTGATCAAACAATCAAATAATTAAGTGCAGGATTAAATAAATAAACCAATATGATAAACTAAGCAATCAAAATCAATATCCGAATAACAATAGTCATGAAAGAACCACAACCCTAGAACGTGAAGTTTAGCTCCACATAGACATGGTAGCAAAACAACAAATCATATAAAGAAACATAAAAATTACTAAGTTTGATGGAAGAAAAGATGGAACTTGATGAATTCCGGCCTCCACGGCGGCTCTATGCTTGTGTTTTTCCCTCAAAAATGTCCTCCTTTTCCAAAATAGGTTTAGGACCCCTTTTATACAAATTGGGACCGTGTAGGGACGAAATAACCTTGTCCCGGACGAAATAGAAAAACCAACGCAACAACGCGTCCAGGCCATCGCCCAGCGCTGACCGTGGCGCTGGAGGCAGTGAGCTTTCGTTCAATTCCTTCACGTTAATTTTCATCTATTGCATTTAGAATGCAATTGCATTCTATATCTTTCTTTTTTTGTTGGTGTCCACTTGGGGGGGGGGGGGACGGTCAAAACCGAAGGAGTGTCCCCCCTTTAGGCATTTCGTTTTTTTTTTTTATTTTCTTTCTCTTTCTTCCGCATTTTATTCAATTTTGCTCCGAATCTCTTCATCTTCACACCGCTTTATTCCTATATAATTAAAATATAATATTAAGCACAAAGTAATATAATCAATACTCAAATGACGATTAAAAGTACTAGAATATGAGATAACAATGGGTAAATATCTGCATTTTTGGCCGAACTTCAGGTGCGTTAGGGCACCTAGAGCGATTAACTCTTAGATTGGTTTGCATTACCAGAGATTAGGGTAAGGGATCGAAATAACCTCGAGGGGAAGGTGTTAGGCACCCCTCTTGGTCCACAACTGTGGGTTCCGGCCGAACTTATACTTACGAATTAGTCCATTAACAAAATAAACAGTCGAAGCAAATAATTGCAAGTAGAGCATCTTGGGCATTGTATAACTCAAAAAATAAGACAAAAATTTAAACAAGTTGTGTGCATTAAAAGGAAAGTAAAATTTTCAAGTAAAGATGATTTGGGAGAGAGGAGTCCTAGGTTGGTTAGCCTATAGGATCACATCAGTACAATGCCCGGTAATCACTCCTTAGAAAGGGGCTACGCGTGGCATTAGCGCACCGGTCATCATATCCATATCTACCCTTCCCACCCTTTTAATGGTTATTAGCACGAGAGTTGGGTAGCGATATCTATTGCGTGCTGTTACCCGGCCTTTCTTTAATGGCCCCGGAGGAAATTTAGGACCTCTACTTATAGGTAGTTCTAGACAGACCCCAAAGGTTTTTAAAGGAGAAAACTAAGGCGACAAGCAAGAACACACATGACTTCAGTAAATAAAAGAAGGAAAAAGCAAATAAGGAGCTCAGTTTTACCTCCACAAATAAGGCATGTAAACAGCACGACTCAAACACAAATAAGGGCAGTATTATTAAATAGAAACCTAAGACATTATGTCTAGGTGAGTATCAGAACACATGAGATATGCAGCTTTATTTTATAACTCAGAACCAGGGGGGCCCTAATCAGTTTGCCTACTGATTTTTAAGCATGTTGATCATTAAGAAGTAAACACACAAAACAGTCTTCAGTTTTATGGAGGTTGATTACCTAAGGCTTGCCTAGTCGTAGGATAACGCGCAACAGTTACCAGAATTGTTAAAACAGTTAGAAGTTATTTTACCTAAAGCATGTTGTTGTAGGTGTTGCAGAGACACAGGGATTATGACCAGTTTTGCTTAAACAGGATAAATAAATGTGTGACTGTTTTTGTATCCTTTTTCATGCTTCAGTAGTTTAACTAGGTATGACTGAGCGAGTATGAAAGAGATCCTAAAACAAGGTATCTAATATGCACATATAAAATGCAAAATCGCTTATATGCAAAATTCCGGAAGCATGATTTCTAAATGCATGAAAGGTTACAGTATTGTAGAGCATGCGGCCAAGTGTACAGGAATAACAGTTTTGTTTTAATGCCATTTATCCTAGAAACAGGGTTTCTAAATGATAGCAAGAATATCAAAATGAGATGCTGAAACAATAAACCTAAGAACTTGATATCTAATGCATGAATGCTTGGAAAGTATTGGTCCTAGACATAAATTTGCTAACGCGCATATAAGAAAGGTAAACCAAAGGCATGGTTTTTACCCATCGATATTGATAACCTAGATAACTACCCTCCCCTTTTCACTAGCCAACCCCAATGTTCGTTTACAAATAATTATTACAAACCAGATGAACAAATTACATAAGCAGATAAGAAAAGAAGAAGTTACACTATAGGGAGCCTGAAGCAGGCCCAAGTGATTTTCCCAAACCTCCAATAGCCTCAAATGCCAATGTGAAAGACAATGTCATTATCTAGGTGTGTCAGAGTTCCCTATGTATCTCAAGGATCTCGGGCAGTGCTCACACCTAGACTTGGTAACCAAATTGAGTAAGTGCAGTGTGGAACGGCCAACCTCAGTGCGCCAGAGTTTAGAGGGTTCTCAAAAGGATCCCAAGGCAGTACACACATTGGAGGGGGCAGAACCTATGGAATTAGGAATAGAGTGAGAGTTCTTGACATAGTTTTGAAAAGGTTTTAGTAAGAAAACAGTGTTAAAAGAGACTTATTTGAAACAGTTTTGTGGAGTAAAAGAGAGAGTCATGCAGTAAAACAACTTTGAAAAGAGAGAGTTACATAATTAGACAACTGCAGATCAAACATGGAGTCAAATCAACTCAGCAATACTTAAAGAACACAAAATAGAAGGAACAAACCTATACTCATGGGTGATAGGGATTAGGGACTCATAGAGCACATGATGGTGAACACATAACAGGCAGAGGTCCACATGGATACAGAATCAAAAGCTCTTAAGGGGTTTCATTAGATTGGGGTACAGCATGAACTTTTAGAATTAACAAAGAACCAAATAACTTTAAGGTACAAATTGTTTTTCCAGAGAGGGATTCATACTAAAACCAGTTAGACATAAAAGGAGATCGAGTCATATTGACTACAGAAGACAAACATGTTGGTCCTAAGGGGGTAGTATATAACTAACACAAAGAGATTAATTACATGTTGAACAGCAGAAACATAGGTAGAAACAAATTAGGAACATGATGAACTGAAGGAGGAAAATAAACATAATGTTTTTGGAGAACTAAATTGAAATCGGGACATACCAGTAAATAAGAAAGTAAACATAAAAGTGAAGGGGGCAGGAGAGCACAATAGTCAGCCTTGGCTTGCAGCCTGCTAACTCATAATAATAGCAAGTAACCCAAGAAAGAGAGCAGAAAGCTTTTGAGTGTGACGGAGATTTTTGAATCAAAGTGTTCGTGTGTTGTGTTCATGAAAGAGCATGTACAGATAGTAGTTTGAAATTAGGTTAAATAACGCAAGAATCATAGTAGCATAGTAATTATGGAACCAAATACTAAGCAGAATCAAATCAATGCAAGTACCCCTTTAATTAAGGGGGTAATCAACCAACAGTAATTGGCAGAAATGATTAAGGAAAGAAATCAAATAGAGTATAAGGTATAAAATAGACAATTAGGGGTAAGTACATAGGGGTTTAATTAAGGAAATAACTAATGGAGAATCAGTAAAGTACTCGGTTCACCAAATAAGGTAATAAAACAAAAATAAAGTTGCAGAGTATGGAAAAAATCGACAATCAACACATAGTAAATCAGGGAATAAGGGATTCGAAATCATTGATTTAAGCGGAGTAACAAGTAAACAAGTTAATAGGAGAATCGAGAGTTTACAGGGATGTTTTCAAATCAGGCCAAGAAACAAGGAGTTCAGAGTCAATCAAAGAGAGAGTTTTATCATATAAAAGGAATGGAATGGGAGTAACCAAACACATCATGCAAAGAGGCAAGTATTGACCAGTCAAGATGAACACAAACATAAAGAGGCGATATAAGTTAGGCATAAGAAAACTCACTAGAACATGTTCGAGGCAAGATAACCGCAGAAACTTGAACAAGAATCGAGTAGTCATGCTAACACACAAAATCAAACAA
The DNA here is from genome assembly GCF_001879085.1 of Nicotiana attenuata. NCBI lineage: Eukaryota > Viridiplantae > Streptophyta > Magnoliopsida > Solanales > Solanaceae > Nicotiana > Nicotiana attenuata. The sequence goes on from NW_017670453.1 coordinate 499,498, forward strand.
AGAAATCTTAGAAACATAGGGCTTTTAACAAAGGTGAGTTGAAAAGATAGTAGAATCATAGAATCGGTCGAAATATGCAAGAGATAGAAATTTAAACATAAAGAATCAGTTTAAACAAAGTTTTAGAAGAAGTTCCCAAAACCCTAATTCTAGAAGAAGGTGAAAACACTTTGAAATCAATGATTCTTGTAAAAGAGTTTCAATAATAGTGTAAAATACAAAGAAACCAACTTGAATCATCCTAGATCTGTACAGATCTAGGAGATACTGGAAGAAATTAGGGTTTCAGAAGAAATCCATATAGAGATGCAAGAACCTGTATAGAATCCCAAGGATCGTGCCAAATACAGCGTGATTTTGGTTGAAATCACACCGGAGTAGCCAAGAACAGGCAAGTAGCAAAACCTAGATGCAAGTCGGCGTGGCCCAAGGCCCTTGAAGACCTTAGAGAAGGCAAGCATGGCAATAGAGGAGCCATTGGGAGCTTAGGAGTTGAAGGGAGATCAACAGAGACTGGAGAAAGAGGTCGGCGGTTAAAGGAGGTAGGGATAGGTAGAGTGGTTGAGAGAGGAGAGGAGATAAGAGAATACAGGGGCGGCGGATTCAGAATATGAGATAGGGTTTAGGGGTCGTTTTGAATAAAAAAGGAAGGGATTAATACGGGCCGTTGATTTGAGAGATCAACGGCCAGGATTTTAATTGGTGTTGGGTCGGGTAGGCGGGTTCAAGGTTTGGGTCGGGTAGTTTAATATTAATTGGGCTGTGGTTCGACTTAAATTGGGCTACAATTGAAATGCAAATCTGGCTATATTTTAAATAGCCAATTTTTCCCTATATAATTAATAATAGATAACAGCTAATTTCTGGAAAATAATTTCGTATACTAAAATGATTTAAAATATATATTTAACATTTTGAAAATGTAGAAGGTCAATTTTATGCATATAAAGGTAATTATACATTAACAGGGCTAATATTGCAACTAGATGCAATTTAGCTTCAAAAATACAAAATGCAATTATACAAATGCACAAAAAATATTTTATCCATATTTTGGCATAAATATAGAATTTAAATGACTAAATCACCACAACAATAATTTGAGGGGTGATTATTGGGGATTTTATGAGCAAAAGGGAAGGAAATAAATCAATTGAAAAATCTTAAGAATATAGGAAAATTATAAAAACCTTGTGCACGCTTATATATGCATGTATATGCTATTTTGAAGGCATTTTAAAAAATATAAAGAAAAATTGCGTATCAACAGGTATAACGACCCGGTCGGTCGTTTTAAGAATTTACGCCCCGATCCCCTACTAACTGCTTTCCGCGTGTATATTTCTGCTATTTTGTTTTGACGGGATGTTCGGTTTTGAGTTTCGGAGAGTTTTGGGACACTTAGTCCCTAAATGAGAGCTTAAGTTCTAGAAATTAGACCGTAGTCGGAGCAGTGTGAAGACGGTCTCGAAATGGAATTCCGTCGGTTCCATTAGCTCCGTTGAGTTATTTCGGGCTTAGGGGCATCATCGGATTGTGTTTTGGTGGTCCGTAGCTAATTTAGGCTTGAAATGCCGAAAGTCGAATTTTTAATGTTTCCGGTCCGATAGTGAGATTTTGGTCCGAGGGTCAGAATGGAATTCCGGAAGTTGGAGTAGCTCCGAAGGGTTGAATTTGACGTCTGTGCAAAATTTCAGGTCATTCGGACGAGGTTTGATAGACTTTTTGATCAAAAGCGTATTTTTGGAGTTTTGCGATTTTTAGGCTTGAATCAGTAGTTGATTCGTCGTTTCGATGTTGTTTTACGTGTTTTAAGGATTGGTACAAGTTTGGGTAGTGGTTTTTGACTAGTTGGTGCCTTTGGTTGAGGTCCCGAGGGCTCGGGATGATTTCGGGTGGTTGACGGAGGAATTTTGGAGTCAGAGTTGCAGCTGGTTTTTTGTCATAACCGCACCTGCGGTTTGGGTCCCGCAGGTACGGCGCCGCAGAAGCGGAATTTGGAGAGTTCAGCAGGAACCGCAGAAGCGGTGAAATTTTCGTAGGAGCGGTACCGCATCTGCGGACGGGGAGTCGCAGATGCCGAATCTGGGCCTTAAGTGAAAAGTCGCAGATGCGACCATTGTTCCGCAAATGCGGGACCACAGAAGCGGTCCCAGGGACGCGGATGCGGAAACAACTAGGCAGAAATATTAAATTTCGAGGGTTTAGTTTCAAAAGTTGAAAATTCGATTTGAGCTCGGGAGAGGGAGATTTTGAGAGGAAATTGAAGAGGAGATCATTGGGTAACGATTCTTTAACCCTTCTAGTTATATTCCATCAATCTATAGTTAGTTTCATCATTTAATTTCGGATTGGAGATGAAAATTCGGAAGAAAGTTCTTAGACCTAAAATTTGACTTTTGACTGGGAATTTGACCTTAGATTTGGATAATTTTGGTATGTATGAACTCGTGAGAGTATGAGGATTCTGAAAATATAAGTTTTACCCGATTCCGATACGTGGGCTCGATGGGCATTTTGGTCATTTTACCTAATTTCATGTATTGGCTTAGAATTTAATTGTATAATCAGTTACTTGAAGTGTTATTTACATTATGCAATTGAATTGAATCGATTTGGGCCTTTTGGAGTCGAGTACTCCTGGCAAGAACGTGGTTTCGGGTTGATTTTTAGCCGGTTCGAGGTAAGTGGCTTGCCTAACCTTGTGTGGGGGACCGTCCCCTTCGGATTTGGCATTATTGATATTTGAAATGCCTTGTACGTGAGGTAACGAGTGCGTACTTGAGCTAATTTTTGAAAATCCGATTTTCCTTAAGTAATTTCAATTGTGTTTCTTTTTCCCTGTTTTACACTGCTTGCAATCTAAGCCTGTTGCTAGCTTAGGAAAGCATGCCTAATTGACTTAATTGCATTACTTGCTCAAACTACCTTATTTGGATTGTGTGTAACATGCTATGCTAAATGTACCTGTTTTGCCTTAATATATAATTTGAACTAAATTTTGTATTCTTCGTGTTGTTGCTGTGTGTTTACTTTGGGACTACGGATTTGTATTCCGGTAGATCCCCCTGCACATTTACTTTGGGACTACGGATTTGTATTCCGGTAGATCCCCCTGCACATTTACTTTGAAACTACGGGACTGCACTCGGTAGATTCCCCCTGTACTGGATATTTACATTTGGGACTTGTAACGACCCAACCGGTCGTTTTGAGCTTTTGCACTTTGATCGCCAGTTCTCGGGCATGACTTGCCCCGTGTAATGTATTATGACTGATGTAGACCGTTGGTTTTGGTTTTTCAGGAAAATCGGAAAGAATTTGAAAGAAACAGTCTCAGTTGAAAGCTTTGAATTTGAAAGGTTTGACCAAGAGTTGACTTATTTGTATATGAGCTCGGATCGGAGTTTTTATGATTTGGTTAGCTTCGTTAGGTGATTTTGACTTAGGAGCGTGATCGAAAGTGGTTTTGGAGGTCCGGTGTAGAATTAGGCTTGAATTGGCGAAGTTAGTATTTTGGCGAATTCCGGTCGATAGGTGAGATTTTGATCCGAGGGTCGGAATGGAATTCCGAGAGTTGCTGTAGCTTCGTTATGTCATTTGTGATGTGTGTGTAAAATTTCAGGTCATTCGGACGTCGTCTGGTTGGGTTTTTGATCGAATGTGTATTTCGGAAGGGTTTTGGAAACTTAGGCTTGAATTCGATGAGTTTTGAGTAATTGATGTTGTTTGAGGTGTTTTGATGGAACAAGTTTGGATGATGTATTAGGATGTGTTGGTGCTTTTGGTTGAGGTCCCGGGGGCCTCGGGGCGATTTCGGATGGCTAACGGGAGGTTTAAAACTTGGAAATATTGCAGAAAAAAATTGCAGGTCAGTTGCAGGCATTTTGGCCTTCGCGTTCGCGAAGGGGGTCTCGCGTTCGCGAAGGTTTGAGTGAGGCTGCATCGCGTTCGCGAGTGCCTTTACGCGATCGCGAAAGAGGTTCTGGAGCTGATGGTCAAATGTTCATCGCGTTCGCGTGGAGGCGAACGCGTTCGCGAAGTTCAACTGTGGAAAGCACTGCGTTTACGACTGGCATGTCGCGTTCGCGTAAGGTAAAAGATGGTAAGTGTAATTTTGTGCTACGCGTTCGCGAGAGATGGACCGCGTTCGCGAAGAAGGAAGGATCAGACCTGGGCAGAATGTTTTAAAACATTTCATCCGCGATTTTGGGGCTCATTTACTCCATTGTTGATCTTTTTGAGAGCTTTTTGAAGGAAATTGAAGAGGAATTCAAGGAGAATCGATTGGAGGTAAGATTTTTGAACTTAAAACTCTTTTTATTGTGTAATCTACCTAGAAATTCATGGAAATTAAACCTAAAATTGAAGAACTAGGGCTTGGGATTTTGAAATCAAATTTAGGGATTTGAAGGACCATTTGAGGTCGGATTTGAGAACTTTCGGTATGTATGAACTCGTGAGGAGATAAGGAACCCGTTGATATGAAAATTTCTGAGTTTCGAGAAGTGGGCCCGGGGCTCGGGTTTTGCTAATTTTGGGGTTTTTGATATTTTTCGATTGTTTTCAATTAGGTATTGTTTCCTTAGCATATTGTGACGTATTCGTTCTGGTTGTGGATAGATTCGATGCGCGTGGAGGCCGATTTGAGAGGCAAAGGCGTCGCGAGCTAGAGATTTTGCCGATTCGAGGTGAGTAATGATTGTAAATGATATTTTGAGGGTTTGAAACTCCGAATTTGCACATCGTAGTGCTATATTGAGGTGACTTGCACGCCGGATAGCGAGCATGGGGTAGAGCACCGTTGGGGATTGTGACTTAGTCCGTCCCGATTGATTAATTTACTGCGTATTTGACTGAAACCTATTTGATATTATCATAATTTGGGCTGATTGCCATATTTGGGCTGATTGCCAGCTATTTGAACCCCTTCGGGGATTGTTGTTGATAATTCCTCACTGTTTTAATTATATACTTGAACTCAGTCACGTATTTCCCACTATTTTAAGACTCAACCAAGTTTATTTTACTTTAACACGGGATTATATTTCTAACAATATTTGGGCTGAGCATCATGTTTTACTGTTGCCCTAGTGGCTTATGTGATTTTGACTGAGTGAGGCCGAGGGCCTGTATTTTGAGGATACTTTTGGATCAGGCTGCGCGCCGCAGCAGTGTTATACTGATACTGATATGAGGCCGAGGGCCTAGACTTGATGCCACGAGATGGCTTGATATTGCGCTTGGGCCGTAAGGGGCCCCTCCCAGAGTCTGCACACCCCCAGTGAGCGCCGTTGATGATAAACGGATCGGGCTGCACGCCGCAGCGGTACTAGTACTGTTCTGTGTGTTTAATTTATTTCATTTTCTACCATTACCTGTTATTTGTGCTACTTCATATGATATCTACCGGATTGCCTGACATTATCTGTTAATTGAGTGTGATGCCCGAGGGGCGGACTTCTGTGCTTATCTCCACTACTTGTTTTGCATTCATTTGCATAACTGTTGAAAAAGACATTTTCAAAAGAGGTTTTGAACTGAGCTAAGATATTTCTAAAGATTTAACAGCTTCACTGCTTTTTCTCAAAGGGTTTACACTGCTCCTATATAGCATGATGGTTTGCCTTACGTGATTTCTTACTGCTCAGTTGTTATTTACCCTTATTACTCATTGGGTTGGAGTACTCACTTTACTCCCTGCACCTCGTGTGCAGGTTGCAGGTATTTATTCATCCGGTAGCGGGTATTCGGCTGATCAAAAGCAGAGTCATAGGAGTTAGCGAGGTGATTGCCAGCGTTCGCAGCACCGCTTTTCCCTCTTTGTTCATTATTCCGGCTTTGTCTATTTAGGCTTTGTAGTGGTGTTCATATTCCAATAGTTGCTCGTGACTTGTGACACCCCGGTTTGGGCTGTGTCGGGATGGTTTTCCCTTATTGTGTTCGCTATTTCCGCACTTTATGGTTATTAAATCATGTTTTAGAACTTTTTATGTTAAGTAACTACATAAGAAGGAGTTTTACGACGGTTTGGCTGGCCTTGTCTTCACGAGAGGCGCCATCACGATCGGGTTTGGGAATGGGGTCGTGACAGGACTACGGATCAACTTCCGGTAAATCTCCGCGCATTGTGAGTTGGACTACGGGACTGCACCCGGGAGATCCACTTGATATGATATTTATATTTGGAGACTACAGGACGGTATCCTGGGAGATCCCCGGTTGTTATCTTTGTGTTTAGATGTATTCTCCATCTGTGTTTACTTGCCTCTGTAATAGTTGTTGATGTCCTTCATATCCTGTGTTATTTGTACTGTTGTACTTATTTACACTGTTTATTTCACACTGTTAAACCTTATATCTTATTTAACCTCAGAAAGGCCCTGACCTTCCTCGTCACTACCTGACCGAGGTTAGGATTGGCACTTACGGAGTACCGCTGTGGTGTACTCATGCCCTTTCTGCGCATGTTTTTCATGTGCAGACCCTGGTACTTCGACTCAGCCATATCACCCCTGAGGCAAGGCGACTATTCTAAAGACTTCGAGGTATACCTGCCGCGTCCGCAGACCGAGGAGTCCCTTTCTATTCTCTCTTTATTAGACCTTCTGTATTCTTTCCCTTGTTAGACATTCCGGAGCTAGAGCATTTTTACATTATTCGTAGCTTGTGATTCATGGGTTTCCAGGTTTTGGGAAAATTGTATTATTTTATGAGAGTTAGTACTGTGTATGCCATGTGGCACTTTCCAAAGCTGTTTTATTTCACTATTTTCTATTTTAAATTGTTTTCTTTTCTTCCGCAAATTTTGGTTTATATTCTGCATTTAGGCTTACCTAGTCGTTTAGACTAGGTGTCGTCATGACGATTCATGGCGGGCTAACCGGGGTCGTGACAAGTTGGTATCAGAGCTGTAGGTTCATAGGAGTCATGAACCAAAAGCCGGTTTATTAGAGTCTCGCTGATCGGTACGGAGACGTTTGTACTTATCTACGAGAGGCTATGTAACCGTTAGGAAAATTTCAGTTCATTTGACTTCCCCGTCGTGCGAGATTTTTGACATCACCAATTCTAAACCTCTGTCTTCTATACTCTGACAGATGGTGAGGCCACATACTACGGGAGATGACCAGGCACCCGCGCGAGCTACCACCGAGGAGCCACCAGCAGCTCCAGCCGGAGCCAATGCACCTGATGCGCCTACTGCTACTACTACTCCAGCACTTCAGGAGACTCTAGCGCAATTCCTGAGCATGTTTGGCACATTGGTTCTGGCAGGGTTGATTCAGGTTGTACCACCTACTTCACAGATCGGGGGAGGGGCCCAGACCCCCACCGTCCCCACTCCAGAGCAGCAAGGTCACATTGGTCAGGTTCCAGGTGTCATGCCGACACAGCCTGTGGTTCTAGTCCGGCGGTTGGAGAGGACCTCTCGCCGAGTAGAGGATAGGTGGGTCAAGGAGAGAGAGGACAGACGAGGTCAGGAGAGAGAGTATAGGGGAGCGAGGAGACCTCGTAAACCGGAGAGACCCACTAGCCCTTATTTTGGAGGAAGAGTATGGCATGGTAGAGTTTTTGTGGGTCAGCCAGCTCAGTTTGCATCTGAGACTTCACACAGTGTTCCACTGCCACGTCGGTCGCGAGGTTGTTTTGAGTGTGGTGACACACGCCATGTGGTGAGGGATTGCGCTAGACTTGGGAGGAGTGCACCTCCACAGACTTCTCAGCCACAGCGTGCCCCGCAGAGTTCTCAGGCCATGATTACAGCACCAGTTGCTACCCCACCTGCTCAGCCACCTAGAGGTGGAGGTCAGGGAGGTAAAGGTCGCCCTAGAGGGGTAGGGCAGGCCAGATACCATGCCCTTCCTGCCTGCACCGAGGCTGTTGCCTCCTATTCTGTCATCACAGGTATTATACTGGTTTGTCACAAAGATGCATCGATTCTATTCGATCCAGGCTCCACTTATTCTTATGTGTCTTTTTATTTTGATCCGCATTTGGGTGTACCTCGGGATTCTTTGAGATCCCCGTTTATGTTTCTACTCCTGTGGGAGATTCTCTTGTTGTGGCCCGCATTTATTGGTCGTGTTTGGTTGCTCTTTATGGTATTGAGACTAGAGCCGATTTATTGTTACTCAGCATGGTAGATTTTGATATTATCTTGGTCATGGACTGGTTGTCGCCCCATTATGCTATTCTTGATTGTCACGCCAAAACCGTGACGCTGGCTATGCCAGGTGTACCGCGTGTTGAGTGGAGGGGTACTTTAGATCACACTCCTAGTGGAGCCATTTATTTTCTTAAAGCTCAGCGTATGGTTGGGAAGGGGTGTGACGCGTATCTAGCTTATGTAAGAGATGTCAGTATTGACACCCCTTCAGTTGATTCAGTTCCAATAGTACGGGATTTTCCCGATGTGTTTCCAGCTGATCTTCCGGGCATGCCGCCTGATAGAGATATTGATTTTGGCATTGATCTGTTGCCGGGCACTCAGCCCATTTCTATTCCTTTGTATCGTATAGCTCCCCCTGAGTTGAAGGAGTTGAAGGATCAATTACAGGAATTGCTTGATAAGGGTTTTATTCGTCCCAGTGTATCACCTTGGGGTGCTCTTGTCTTGTTTGTGAAGAAAAAGGATGGTTATATGTGTATTGATTGTCGCCAGTTGAACAAAGTTACAGTGAAGAACTGTTATCCTTTGCCTCGTATTGATGATCTATTTGACTAGCTTCAGGGCGCACGGGTGTTTTCTAAGATTGATTTGCACTCAGGTTACCATCAGTTGAAGATTCGGGAGCCATATATCCCGAAGACTGCCTTCAGGACTCGGTATGGTCATTACGAGTTCCTTGTCATGACATTTGCGCTGACCAATGCCCCAGCAGCCTTTATGCATTTGATGCACTATGTGTTCCGGGCATATCTTGACTCGTTCGTCATTGTCTTTATTGATGATATTCTTGTATACTCCCAGAGTCGGGAAGATCATGAGCAGCACTTGAGGATAGTGCTTCAGACTTTGAGGGAAAAGAAGTTATATGCAAAGTTCTCGAAATGCGAGTTTTGGTTGGATTCCGTGGCTTCCTTGGGTCACGTGGTATCGAGTGAGGGTATACGGGTGGATTCGAAGAAAGTAGCGGCAGTGCAGAGTTGGCCCAGACCATCCTCAGCTACAGAGATCCGCAGTTTTCTTGGCTTAGCGAGTTATTACCTTCGTTTTGTGGAGGGGTTTTCATCGATTGCAGTCCCTAGGACCAGGCTGACCCAGAAGGGTGCTCCGTTCTAGTGGACGGAAGAGTGTGAGGCGAGCTTTCAGAAGTTAAAGATAGCTTTGACTACAGTCCCAGTTTTATTATTGCCTACAGGCTCGGGTTCTTATACAGTCTATTGTGATGCCTCGAGGATTGGCCTTGGAGCGGTTTTGATGCAGGACGGTAGGATAATTGCCTATGCGTCCAAACAGTTGAAGGTACATGAGAAGAATTATCATGTCCACGATCTTGAGTTAGCTGCTATTGTTCACGCCTAAAAGATCTGGCGTCATTATTTGTACGGTGTGCCTTGTGAGATTTATACTGATCATCGGAGCTTGCAGCACCTATTCAAGCAAAAGGATCTAAATTTGCGCCAGAGGAGGTGGTTAGAGTTGCTGAAGGACTATGATATCATTAACTGTATCACCCGGACAAATCCAATGTGGTGGCCGATGCCTTGAGTCTCCGAGCAGAGAGTTTGGGGAATTTGGCTTATTTACCAGCATCAGAGAGGCCCATGGCGATGGATGTTCAGGCCTTAGCCAGCTAGTTTGTGAGATTGGATCTTTCAGAGCCCAGTCGGGTCCTAGATTGCGTGGTTTCTCGGTCTTCCTTATTTGATCGTATCAGGGAGCGTCAGTTTCATGACCCTCATTTGCTTGTCCTCAAGGACAAGGTTCAGCATGGTGATGCCAGAGATGTGACGAATAGTGATGACGGGGTATTGAGGATGCAGGGTCGGGTCTGTGTACCCAATGTTGATGGGCTACGGGAGTTGATTCTAGAGGAGGCCCATATTCGTGGTATTCCATCCATCCGGGTGCCGCGAAGATGTATCAGGATATGAGACAGCACTATTGGTGGAGGCGGACGAAGAAAGACATAGTGGGATTTGTAGCTCGGTGCCTCAACTGTCAGCAGGTGAAGTATGAGCACCAGAGACCGGGTGGGTCGCTTAAGCAGATAGAGATCCCGGAGTGGAAGTAGGAGAGGATCACCATGGACTTCGTAGTTGGACTCCCTCGGACTGTGAAGAAGTTCGATGCCATTTGGGTGATTATGGATCGGCTGACCAAGTCCGCGCACTTCATTCCTATGTGTACTACTTATTCTTCGGAGCGGTTACCGGAGATTTATATCCGGGAGAGTGTTCGTCTGCATGGTATTCCAGTTTCCATAATCTCAGACAGAGGTACTCAGTTCACATCACGGTTCTGGAGGGCCGTTCAGCGTGAGTTGGGTACTCAGGTGGAGTTGAGCACAGCCTTTCACCCTTAGACGGACGTACAGTCCGAGCGCATTATTCAGATTCTTGAGGATATGCTCTGTGCGTGTGTGATTGAGTTTGGAGGGTCTTGGGATCAGTTCCTGCCACTGGCGGAGTTTGCTTACAACAACAGCTATCAGTCCAGAATTCAGATGGCGCCGTATGAGGCTTTATATAGTAGGTGGTATAGATCCTCGGTGGGTTGGTTTGAGCCGGGTGAGGCTAGATTATTAGGCACAGACTTGGTTCAAGATGCTTTGGAGAAGGTTAAGGTAATTCAGGATAGACTCCGTACAGCCCAGTCCAGACAGAAGAGTTACGAGGACTGGAAGGTTCATGATGTTTCCTATATGGTTGGTGAGCGGGTTCTGCTTCAGGTTTCGCCTATGAAGGCCGTTATGAGATTTGGGAAGAAAGGGAAGTTGAGTCCGAGGTTTATTGGCCCTTTTGAGATATTGAGGCGTGTTGGGGAGGTTGCTTATGAGCTTGCCCTACCTCCCAGCTTGGTGTCGAAGCCCCCTTTTTCCTTTAAAAGGCGAAATCGGGTTTACGACATTTGGGAGGACAACTTCTTCCCTTTTGGTAATTGGGTTTTGGAGTTTGAAGAGTCACCACCTAATGATTAAGTGCATTAGGAACTAAGAAGGGTTTGAGTTGAATAACCAGAGTTTGGGTAAGGGCTAGAAATTATCTCGAGGGGAAGGTGTTAGGCATCCCTCAAGATGCACTAGTGTGGTTCCCGGCCATGTTATAATTGTGACTTCACATATTCAAGTAAGCAATTAAAGGGCTCAAATAGAAGAGGGCAGAAATTTATGAAAGATTTAAACAATTTCTAAAGAAAGCAGATAAAAAAAAAGTAAAGGGAAGGGG
>NW_017670453.1:510901-541610 GCF_001879085.1 Nicotiana attenuata
ACCGACTTGGGACTTTCGTTTAGTACGGTTAGACCCTTTCCGGACGTCGTGTAAGAAGTTTACGACGTGCCACTTTTGGGTTGAGTTTATTGGAGTCGCGTGTACCAGTACCGTCGCACTTTCTATTCCTATGTGTACGTACTTTATTTCTTCGGTAGCGGGTTACCGGTAGGATTTTATATCGGGACGAGNGTTTCGTCTGCATGGTATTCCAGTTTCCACTAATCTCAGCAGAGGTACTCAGTTCACATCACGGGTTCTGGAGGGCCGTTCAGCGTGAGTTGGGTACTCAGGTGGAGTTGAGCACAGCCTTTCACCCTTAGACGGACGTACAGTCCGAGCGCATTATTCAGATTCTTGAGGATATGCTCTGTGCGTGTGTGATTGAGTTTGGAGGGTCTTGGGATCAGTTCCTGCCACTGGCGGAGTTTGCTTACAACAACAGCTATCAGTCCAGAATTCAGATGGCGCCGTATGAGGCTTTATATAGTAGGTGGTATAGATCCTCGGTGGGTTGGTTTGAGCCGGGTGAGGCTAGATTATTAGGCACAGACTTGGTTCAAGATGCTTTGGAGAAGGTTAAGGTAATTCAGGATAGACTCCGTACAGCCCAGTCCAGACAGAAGAGTTACGAGGACTGGAAGGTTCATGATGTTTCCTATATGGTTGGTGAGCGGGTTCTGCTTCAGGTTTCGCCTATGAAGGCCGTTATGAGATTTGGGAAGAAAGGGAAGTTGAGTCCGAGGTTTATTGGCCCTTTTGAGATATTGAGGCGTGTTGGGGAGGTTGCTTATGAGCTTGCCCTACCTCCCAGCTTGGTGTCGAAGCCCCCTTTTTCCTTTAAAAGGCGAAATCGGGTTTACGACATTTGGGAGGACAACTTCTTCCCTTTTGGTAATTGGGTTTTGGAGTTTGAAGAGTCACCACCTAATGATTAAGTGCATTAGGAACTAAGAAGGGTTTGAGTTGAATAACCAGAGTTTGGGTAAGGGCTAGAAATTATCTCGAGGGGAAGGTGTTAGGCATCCCTCAAGATGCACTAGTGTGGTTCCCGGCCATGTTATAATTGTGACTTCACATATTCAAGTAAGCAATTAAAGGGCTCAAATAGAAGAGGGCAGAAATTTATGAAAGATTTAAACAATTTCTAAAGAAAGCAGATAAAAAAAAAAGTAAAGGGAAGGGGGCCCTAGGTTTATGATTAATATGGATCACGTCAATGCAATATCCAGTAATCACTCCTCAGAAGAGGGGCTACATGAGATATTAGCGCATCGGTCATCATCTCCATATTCTACCCTTCTCACCCCGTAAAGGTTATAAAAAATGCGTGGGTTGGTCACGAATGCTTATTGCGTGCTATTACCCGTCCCGTCCTATAAGTCCTGGAGGGTATTTAGGACCACTATTCCTACAAGGTAAGGACTAGGCTGAACCCTTAGATTTAAAGGATAAAATGCTAAGCGACATACATAACAAATAAGAACGCACATAAGAGAACATACAAAGACAAATAAAGGCTCACAGACCCTCCACAAGTGAACACGTAATTAGCACGTCTCAAACACATTTAAGGTCTCAAAGATGGGAGTTTAAAAAAAGGGGAATAGGTAACAGCAGTTGAGTTAGTAAAAGAACCGTTAAAGCATGGTTTTTGAAAATAAAGTAGTGAGAGTATCTTAACGAGATGCATGACAAGTATTCAAAACAACACGATTCTGGGCAGAGAATGGTAACCCAGTAGTTTGAAAACATAATAGAACAAGAATCAGAAAATCAATGAGAGTAAATAGATGCACAATTTCAAGATTTGTTTCCAGATAGAGCAAGAGTTTTAATAAAAACAGAGTGAACTTCAGGGAGTAAAAGCAAGAATGGGAGCGGCAGAGTTCAAAATTAAAAGAGGCTGATTAGTCCTAAACCGGTAAAAACATGGTTAATCAATTCTTATTAGGCCTAAAGTTTGCCTAGGCGTCGTACGTATTGCCTAATTATCTTAAAGGGTGAACATGCATATTTGATTTCCAGTTTTAAAGGGGTACACATACAGTTAACCGTACTTGTGTTATTAGATTAAGCATGCTAATGAGGCGTTTAACAATTGCAACTCAGACAAGTATAAAACCCTAAACAACAGGATGTCTAATGCACATAGGAGTTCCTAAAACATGATTTCTAAATGCTAATGATTATGAGAATGGAGCAATAACCTTATAACAGTTATTTGCTTGTTATTAACTGATCATGGTTACGAAATGAGTATAATAACAGGCTGAAAGTAAAGAACCTAGAGCAGGATCTCTAATGTATGAGATGCATGTCCTATACAGGTTATCTATTGCGCAGATAAGTAAATAAAATTCTATAAGCATGTTTTCTACCCATTACCTAAACTAAGCATGCATAACCCCCCATATTCACTATCCAAACCCAAATCATTCGTTTACAAATTATTACAAACCAATGATAACCGAATTACAGTAATAAAGGATAAAATAAGAAGTTATTCTATAGGGAGCCTTCAATCAGGCCCAATCTTCCAACCTCACTCCTTTCGATTTTCATAGCCTTGACATGGTCAGGGTGCGGCAAAGCTCCTTAGGGCCCCTATTGGGTCCCTGGCCAATACCAGCACCCAAACACTTACCAAAATGTTGGACAAGCGCAGTGCGGAATTACCATCCTTGTGTGTCAAAGATCAGTGAGTACTCAGGGGTACTTAAGGCAATGCTTACACGAAGGGAATAGAACCTAATCTCTAAGAGTAGTGTGAAGTGCAGGAAGGAGAGGAAAGTTTGTAGTTTAAAGAGTTTACAAAAAAGTTAGAGAGTTGCACATAAGGATAATGGGCAAAGGGGACAAATAGGTCACATAAATATCACCAAGGGATAAAGAGACTTATGCAAACTCACTAAGCATGAGTACACAAATTCAAAAGAGTTTTAAGAGACCTTGAAATAGTCGAATTTAGACACAAAAGTAAGTAGTAACAGAATATAGTAATAACAGGTAAGATCAAGAGCAAACAGTGGTCATGATCATGCAAGTGTCAACAGGCAACCAAGGAGTCAATTACATGTTACACAACAGAAGCATAGGTAGAAAACAATTAGGAATATAACACACTGAAGTAGTAATAACCACATTGGTTTGGAACTTTGAATTTAATCAGGACATACCAGCAACAAGAGAGCACAGCAGAATGCAAGAGCCAAATATGAGCACAATATTAGCCTTGGATTTTCAGCCGGCTAACAATAGTCAGGAGCAGGGAGCAACAACAGAGCAAAAGAGAGAAGTAGCACAAGAGAGAGAAATCACAAACAAACAAGGTAGCAATCCATAATTAAGGAACTGAGTATCAATCATAATCAAATCAGTATATGGACTCCCCTTTAATTAAAGAATCATAGTCAAACGGTAATAAGCAGTTATTTAAAAGGAAAGAAATCACAGAGCATGGTATGATCACATAAAGAAACAGAATAGTATAAGGTATACAATAAAGACTAGGTACATGATACTTAATTAGGGAAATATGTCAGACAAATCAATCAACATATTTGTGCACACATATAGGGCAAAATACTACTTTAATTCTGGAAAAAAGTTTTCACAATAATGAACGAGATTGAGAACCTAGGAGATCAGTATTAATTGAGGAAGGTATCCCACGGATTGAGGAAGCAATTCAGAATCAATACCAAATTATAAGGAAAATACATAAAATCACAATTTTTAAGGCAAGTATCACAGTCTTAAAGTAAGCTTGTAACAATCAGTATAAAATCACCATGTAAACAGTCAGAGAAACCTCAAGCGAAGAAAACAGAATGGCAGGGGGAATGAAACACTAGCAACAAAATTAAAGCAAAGAGCACGGAACTCAGAGAAGAATCCAGAAGAACACACAAACAAGCAAACACGACAATAATACAAATATAAACCCTAAAGCTAGGGTTTCATCAGACTTAAGCAAAAAATTTTAGAAATAGTACTGAGAATCATGACTCAGTACTCAAAATCAGAAGATAAAGTATTTTCGAAAAGGGGTTAAGGAACCCTAGTTTCAAAAGGGAACAAAAACCTTTAAAACTTGAACAATCGTAAAGATCGAGTAGAGAGTAGTGCAAAACATAAAGGTATGAATTGAAAATCGTTAAAATACAGAGATTTAAGAGGTTTGGGTCGAAGTTAGGGTTTCATAGGAAACCAGTGAGAGAAGTAAGAGAAACCTGGCTGTGAAACTTAAGAATAATGGTGTTTATAGCACCATAGAACCAAAACCCATCGGAGAAAGGCCGGAAACAAACCCAGGCAAAGCTTCATTGACCGTCTTGCATGGTGGAGACTCATGGGGTCTCAGGGACGGAGGGAACCGGTGAGATAAGGCTTCAAGGCGGCTGGTGGTCGAAAGAGACGAGGGTGGAGGTGGCCGGAGAGATGGTGAAGGCCATCGAAGAAGAAGAACCAGAAGGTTCTAGAGAGAAGGAGGAGAGGAAGAGACGGATAGAGAGAGAGACCGGTTTTGAAAAGTGAGGGGTCAGGGGGGGTAGGTGAGAGTTTAATTAAGGAAAAGGGATCTGGGTCGTTGATCTTATTTGATCAACGGCTCAGATTAGTTCGGAGTTGGGCCGGGTTAGTTTAGGGATTGGACTGGGGCGAATTTGGTTGGGTTTTGGGTCAATTTGGTTTAATTAAATCTGATGGGGTGGGGTTAAATTAGGGCTAAAATTGAAACAATAATGGGCTATGTGTTAAATAGCCAATTTCCCCCTTTTATTTTATATAAAATAGTTAAAAATGATTTTAAAAACAAATTTAAAGCACTGAACTAATTAATAATATAGATATTAATCTAAAAATACTGGAAATAATTTTATAATTGTAAAATGCTATTAATCGTAAAATAGGTTATAATTGCAATTATATGCAATTAGCTTTCAAAAATACCAAATAAATTTGTAAAAATATGCAAAAATTACCTTAATTATACTTTGGTGTAAATATGAGAATGGAAATAAATTATTCACAAAAATGATAATTTTGAGAGCAATTACTGGATTTTGTACTGCTAAAATAGACAATAAATTGATTTTAAAAATCTTAAAAATTAGAAAAAAAAAAAAACCAAAACTCTTGGGCATGCTTATATATGCATACACATGCTATTTTGAAAGTATTTGAGTATAAAAAAGACATAGGGAAAAATTGGGTATCAACAACCAGTAGAGGGGGTTAGTAACATCAAATTGGGAATGTTCGACGGAATTATCAGAAACATTGACTGTCGGCATGTTCCTCGGATAAAGAGAAATTTGATTTCTCTTTCGACTTTGGATGATCAAGGGTATGAGTTTAACTCCGAGAATGGAATACTTAAAGTTTCTAAAGGCTCCATGGTACTCATGAAGGGTAAACTACATTCTAAATTGTATCATCTTCAGGCCAGTGTAGGTGAAGGGGAAGCTGGTATAGCTTCTGGGAAAAGTGATCTAAAATCAGTCTCAGTTGTGGCACTTGCGACTTGGCCATATGAGTGATAATGGATTGTCTTTGTTGAGTAAGCATAATTTGCTGAATGGGTACAAAAATCAAGTTTTGAATCTTTGTGAGCGTTGTGTGTTTGGTAAACAGAGAAGGGTAAAGTTCATCAAGAAAGCCAAGCACAAGACCAGAGACAAGTTAGATTATATACACTCTGACTTGTGGGGTCCAAACAGAGTTCCCTCCAAGAGTGGTGCCAGGTATTTTATAAGTTTGATTGATGATTACTCAAGGATAGTGTGGGTGTATTTTTTGAAAACAAAAAATGAGGCATTTTCGACATTTGTTAAATGGAAGACGATGGTTGAGAGGCAGACTAAAAGAAAAGTTTAGCGTCTTCGAATTGACAATGGGTTGGAATTTTGCAATTCTGAGTTCGATAATTTCTGCAGCAGGGAGGGCATAGTGAGACACCGCACTTATGTCGGAACACCACAACAAAATGGTATTGCAGAATGTATGAATAGAAAGCTTTGTGATAGGGCACGGAGCATGCTTTCACACTCATGTGTTAGCAAAGATTTTTGGGCTGAAGTAATCAATACATCTTGTTATTTGATCAACAGATCTCCATCCATAGCTTTTGAGTTCAAAACTTCTTTTGAGGTATGGTCCGGTTCGCCTGCTGATTATTCAAATTTAAGGATATTTGGTTGTCCTGCTTATGCTCATGTGAGGGATGGAAAACTTGAACCGAGGGCAAAGAAGTGCATATTTCTAGGGTATGCAACTGGAGTGAAAGGTTATAGGTTGTGGTGCGCAGATCAAAAGACTCCAGGGCTAATTATCAGTAGGGATGTAACATTTAATGAATCTGCCTCACTGGACAGTCAGAGGGAGAAGGCAATAGCAGAAATAGATCGTGGTGTCAGTGACCGCATAGAGCTAGAAATTGAATCTCCACTAGCTCAGCCCAGTAGTTTTAAAGTAGAGGAAGTGGAGGAGGTGCAAAATGTTGATCAAAATGATAATGTTGATGCATCTGCGCAACAACAACCATATAGCATTGCAATGGGCAGAGAGAAGAGAGTGATCAGCCGACCGCAAAGGTTTGAAAACGTAGTTGATGGGAATCTTCTTGGATATACAAATCCAGTGGGATTTTCTTTGGCAGTTGCAGAGACCGTTGATGCATTTGAGTGTTATAGCTACTCAGAAGCTATTCAGAGTACAGAACAAAATCGACGGATTAGTGCTATGGTTGAAGAGATTAAGTCTCTTAACAAGTTTAGGAGTTGCCTAGACTTGGTTGATGTGTGCGGCAATGGTTAGAGCCCTTGCAAGGGCTGAGGGCAAGGTAGAGAGACGTTGTTCCTGTTGATGAAGAGAATTCAAGCCAAGGGGAAGATTTGTTATTTGTGGCTTGAATTATTTCCTTGTATTTTTAGGAAACCCATAATCTCTATAGGTTTAGGAAAACCCATTGTCCTAACAGATTTGGGAAAGGAAAAACTATAGTCCTTGTCAAATTGGGAAACCTTTCTCTTATATGTTTGGGACCTTTTGGGATCTACATATAGGGGTTGTAGTTGGGGATTCTAAAGATGGTATTGTGTTTTTCTTCTCATTCATAGTGAAAAACTCTCTTTGCTTTTGCCCCGAGGATTAGGCTTAGCCGAACCTCGTTAAATCCTTGTGTTGATGTTTCTTCTCTATTTGCTTTGTGTGTGATTGTGTGCTAGTTAACCCACGATATTCCGCAACAAAGGTTTTCTACACAGTCTGGTAGACTTTAGTTTACATCAAAATGGTTAAATGAATATAAAAGCCAACTAACAAGAAGCTTGATCCAGATCAGACTTTTAACATTGATGGTCATATTGGGACGTGACTTCCTCTTTATTTTCCCTTCGTTTTTGGAAGCATGTGCCGGTTTGCGTAAAGCAGTTCCACAGAAAATTAATTCATACTATTAAGTAAACCTAGAGCTGAAGAAATTTGTCAGATTGTATCAAGTAATTTGGTTTCGTTTTCTTTTGGTTTTCGCTCAGGCTTGATTAGGATCAAAGTCATATAGAGTAAAAAGCAAACCTCATTTAAGTACACAATATGCCGGAAAGCAACAGTACAGTTCTATTTTGAAATATAATGTTACTATGATACTATGTCGAAATGCTTGCAAAATATTTAAAGAATATACTTCGTATTCAATTTATGTGAAACTATTTGAAAATATAGAGCTTAAAAAAGAAAGTACGACTTTGGAAACTTGTGATCTCAATCATATCATAATATTTAAGTGACTATAAGTCTTTTGAAACATATGGTCTTAAACATGTCATGATATATGTGTGGTTATAAAAGCTTCTCATTACGAATAAAATAAAATGTTTATGTTAAATTATCTTCAAATTTATAAAATTACTATATTATTTTGGAAGGAACTAATAAAGAAATTAAATCATATAAGGAAGGAGTAGTACGTAGAATCGGGCAGTAAGTACTCTTAAACCGCAACGACCTTTGACCTGAAAATTGAGGGAATATATGTTGTGCAAAATGATTAATTGGTTACTCGAAAAGTCGAAACTACTGGATATGGAATGGGAATTGTTAGGGAGAAGATTTTTGTTGTCTTGGTTCTAAGTTTCATCTACCTAATGCTACTTATTTAAAAGGTTAAGTTAAAACCATAGACGTATCTTTCGCAAGAGTTATCTATAGAATTGACAAAACAAGCATAAAGCATGAGATACGTACGTGCTAATGTGTCGATATTTAATACATTGCCATGTGAACTGATGATCCTTGATGTCTTCCCATGACAACAATACTTCAACTTTTCTATTTTTAATTAATGGTTAGCATTTCAATTGTTTTTTCCCTAGCTAAATTCTTTTCCAAGAGTGGGTCGTGCCCTAAAGGAGATAGGAGGGAGTGAAAAGAGGGGGGGGGGGGGGGGGAGGGGGGGGGGGGGGGGGGGGGGGGGGGGGGGGGGGGGGGGGGGGGGGGGGGGGGGGGGGGGGGGGGGGGGGAGGAGAACGAAAAGCTCTTTCTCAATTTGAACTATAGACCTAATTGAAGTAAGTGGAATTGTTACCTTTTTTCTTAGCGCACCCAGTATTATCTAGGGTTTTTTTCACTTTTAGCTCGCGCCATAAACTATTAATATTTGATAGTCGAAAACGTGTATAATGTTGTATAACATACAGAATATATATATTTCGGCTATGATTTTGAGAGCGGCTATATAGTGTCATTTTCTCTATTATCTATTGTGTACTAGTCCAATTAAGCACAATGACATGTTCTTTATTCTCACGGTTCAAACTGACTCTAGTTGAGGGTGAAGGGTATTTATTATTATCCCACCGCACTCTTTCACGGCAACTTCAACATATAATATATATATATATATATAATATTATATATATATATATATATATATATATATAATATATATATATATAATATATATATATATATATATATATATATATATAACTTTTCTTTCCCTTGCCATTAGTAAATACTCAATGCATGAAAGATGAAGGAATGTTTTCGACCTCTTACACTTTTCGTATTATTATTAAGTGGTGTCCTTTTCATAATCATGCTTCTCCATATCAGCAAGAAAAAAGAGAATCAAGCTTTCTTTCTTCTCATTTGCAGGGGCGTACGCAGAAATTTTTGTAAGCAATGTCGAAATTTATAAAAGAATTGAAATATAACTTTGATTATCATACCTTTAGACAAGAAATAACCTTTAGTCTATTGATTTTGTTGAGTCTTAAGTTACAAAAGGTCCTGAGTATGTGCAAAAGAAAAATGTGCTAGTTGAGGTTTGAACCTTTGACCTCTTAGAGAAAAATCAATTACATTACCAACACACCAAGACACATTTTATGTCAAGTGGTGTCATTTTTTCCTACTTATCTGTTTCCATACAGGATAAATACTATATTTAGTAAAATTTTCCGACAAAGCGGTGTCGCGTGACACCGCTTCAGTAAGCGTAAATCCGCCCCTGCTCACTTGGTCCATGCAGTACTATATAGTATAATCAAAGAAGAGAAGCGAGATAGGAATGTATCTAGCGTTTGAACATAAATTTGGTTGAAATTTAAAAAATAATTTTTAAAGTTGTTTTGAAGAATAATTTTTAAAAGTTGAAATTGTGTCTGGACATGCATTTTATTAAAAAAAATTGAAACTTTTAGTGGTAGAAAAAATTCACCTAAAAAACTACCATAAACCAGATTTTGAGAACTTGTAAAAACATTTCAAAATTTTTTCAAAAATTGATTATAATCTATGAACAAACAATGTTTTAAAAAAAAATTAAAAAAAAAAAAAAAAGTTGCCAAAATTTATGGCAAGACGGGAGCTTAATTACTCGGAACATTTGTTTCTTAAAAGCTAACCCCTACGTACAACAAATAATAATGGGTAAGTGGCCAACTATGGGTAGCGTAGACTTCACTCTTGGAATCCAATAATTTAGCCACCTCAAAGATGGAAAATCAGAAATCACATTTCTATTATCTTGTACAAAGTCAGCCGCAAATGTTCGTTTCCGGCAACGAGTTGGCGCTTGACATAGAAATTGGCGGCTTCCTTTACAAAGTGACTTTAGTATGTCTAGGAAACAATTTTCCACTTTTAAGATATTAATGTTTCGTCTAGAAAGCACTAGCATTAGCATATATGAAAAATACTTTAACCGTTTGAAAATATTCGATGAAAAATTAACACAAATAGTCGTTCATTTAATTTCTTAAATTAAAAATAATCGTGGATGTAGTATATATGTATAATGCATGTGCAATATGTGTATAACTAACTGTATATAATCAATGTATTATCTATGTATATTGACTAGAAAAAATAAATAGTGAATCTGCCCGACTATTTATGTAACAATCCCTATTTTAAATGATAATTTTGTTAGACTTATAATACTTTATATATGTTAAAATTCATATCGAAAATTAGTTATAGCTTGACCCTCGTACATAGAACTATATCACATAAAATTAGTCAACTTAACTTTTGTATTTCGAACTATGTCATATAAAATGGAACTTTGGGAGTAATACACAGCGCTGGCTGGTTATTTTCAAAAATCTAAGTTGTTTTCACAAAATCATACAGTATTAATTAATTACCGCAATTTAGACACATTTTATATAGTTTTTCTGCCTTTTCTTAGGGGAGTACTTTTGAGTTTTGACACCTTTTGACTGAGAAAGTTACAATTGGTGGAACGCATATTCTCCGACTTGCCATTGAAGCATTTGCTACGCAATTAGGGTTAGAATCCTAAGTTAACATAAAACTTGAGTTCAAGTTAATTATGAAAAATTCCCTTTAATTTTCTGTAAAAAGGAGTAATAAATAATTGTAACAAAAAAAAAGATACAAAATATTTAGAAGAGATCCTTCTAGGACAGTAATACTAATAATTTTCCAAGTTTCTTTGCGACTCGATTCAGAAACTTTGTTTGCAACAACAAGAGATACTTTTCTATTTAGATCTGACTAAATTATTAACTAGGACCTTATTGTTTTCACATGTGATGTTTTATTATTAATATCTTTCCTTATGTTGTGAGGCGTAATATATTGGACATAAATGTCGGTGATCCATCATTACACGTGCTTCTTTGTCATTAGGTATCTCCTAAAAGAATAAAGGCAAGAAATTTTTGTTCAAATAGAAGAAAATAATCAATGCACTTTTGGCCCCTTAGTTATAGAACGTTGATTTTAATTCTCATGGTACGTGACAAAACACAATTAACATTTACTTAGAGCTGTGCTTTTTTAGTCGCTTACTTAACAATCTTTTTAAAAGTTAACCTTCAATCTTTACCCTAAAAAGAGTACAATTAAAGTTATAAAAAAACAAAGGATCAAAATGACTTTCTCTAGTAAGAAAAATTATTAGTCACCTCGTCCCACACTGTCACTATAAGGAGTTAATTAATTTTAAGAATTTGAAATACTTTCTTTCATAAAAATTTATCGATGACTTACGATATATTTTACGCAATTATAATATATAATTTCATTTCAATGATTTTAAATAATTAATGACCAATTCACACCGACCAAAATTGATAATTTAACCATTGTATTCCAGATTTTATCATTATTTATTTAGATTGAGGGACAAAGATTAAAGTACTAGTAAATTTGTAAAAGTATTGTTAGTGGAGGAATCAAATGCAATAATTGAACCTTAATTGTACTAGTTAGGTTACATTAGATTCGTTAATAAATGGCAACTGGACTAGAATCTGAACTTTTTTTTTCCTCTAAAGTAAATGGAAATATATGGAGAAAGAACAGCTGGCAATGTACAAGTATACAGCCGGCAATTTTTAATTGACAGCAATAGCTGACGTGGATTCTCCAAACCGCCAATCACTCATTGAGGCTTCTCTTTTTGTCTCCAAACCATCCACCCACTAGGTTCAGAATTGTAATCAGTTTAAGTTAATTAGCTTCTTAATTAATAATTTATATATTTTTTTGATAAATTTTTTTAAGACAAATACAATATTTGGACTGAAGTTATTCGGTTCGTCTGAACACATATAGGCAGAAATTTAAAAATAGCCAGATTTACAACTGGTCGTTCAAAAATAGCCCAGTTTCAAAAGTAATCGAAATTTAGCCACTTTTCATGTAAAGATAAATTTGAGCGAAAACACTGTTCAAGACCCGGAAAATACGCCAGTATATTATGCTGGAGTTCCAGCATAAGTATGCTTGAACTCCAGCATATTATACTGGAGTTCCAGGATAAGTATGCTGGAACTCCAGCATAATATGATGGAGTTCCAGCATAAGTACACTAGAACTCCAGCATAATATACTGGAGTTCCAGCAAGTATAATTGTCCAGTATAATATACTGGAGTTTGAAGCACCGGTGCTCCAGTCTCCAGTATATCATACACAGGTGCACCGAACTCCAGTATATTATGCTGGACCGGTCTCTGTTGCAGCAAAATAGTGGCTATTTTTCATTGACTTCGTAAACACTGGCTATTTTTGAATGATCAGTCCGAAAACTGGCTATACCGTGCTATTTTTACCATATTCCACATGCTAGCTCTGCCTGCCCCCACCCTTTGCTAACCCCCACCCCTTTCCTCTTTTTGGTTTTCCCAATGTCCGATATCCGCATTGAAATCTGACATTGCGTAGGCCCCATTTGGGGAAAAGCGCGCCCTACCACCCAGAGGTCGAACCCAAGACCTTTGGTTAAGAAAAACAGTCTCATCCACGGCACTACATCCTTCAGGCGGTCCACCCCTTCCTACTTCTTTCATATATACTTCCAATCTCTCTTAAAAAGCCTCAAAAAGAAAGAATATTTTCCTTTTGTGTGGAGCAGAACAAAAAAAGCTATCACTTTGTCTCTTTCTCTCCACCTTGATCTCATCTCTACATTAAATTTGTTGATCTTCTCTGTTCTCTGAGTCCACAAACTGATTGAGGAGTCAGCTTTTGAAGTTCTCTCTCTCTTTTTTCCCCTTTTTATGGATACCTTTTCTGTTCATGAGGAAATCAAAGAGGAAGGGGAGTACGAGAAGGAAAGATAGAAAAGTATTCTTTTAAGTTCTGTATATCCCAATAAGCAGAATTGAAGGGAATAATTGTATATTCCATTGTTTTCTGCATATATTTGTTATCTCTGTTCCGATATCTGCTTCTGCCGGTAAGTCATGTATTAATCTTCGAGATAGATCCAGACTATTAGTAGTTGGAATATATATGTCGAGCTCAGACTATTTATGAATATATAGAGTTTAATGAAAATTTATATGAGTGTGTCATAGTCTGTGTCTATTATAGGAGTGTCTTTGGCAGAGGCCGATCCACTGAACTTTGATCCAAATCTTATATTTGTCTTAAGAATAAGTGTAAATTACTAAGTTAGAACCTAGTAACTTAAAAGAACTAGAATCCTGAACTCATAAGTTTCAAATCCTAGCTCGTCTTTGCCACTGAACCTATTGCACTTTTGAATTACGAGTTCGAAGTTTAATAATTTTAGATAATTTGTGTCGAAAATACTGGTTCATTTAACAATTAGGAAACATGCTACATATTACTCTGGCAATTTGAGTTTTGAATCACCTCGAGTATTTTCTTGTTTATTAGAGCAAAAAGTTTTGATTTCCTTTAACATGTTCTGCTTTGGCGTTGAAATTCCATTTCAGATTTGAAGAATAATTACGATGTCGATAATCAGTGAGTCAATAACGATGAAAGCGGCAGAGGCACAAACAGTTAAAGCAGCAAAACTTACAGCGCAAATCGAGGTGGATTTTGCGAAATGCGACTGTTGCGGATTGACAGAGGAATGCACTCTGTCATATATAGAAACAATCCGGCAGCGGTACCAAGGGAAGTGGATTTGCGGATTGTGTGCGGAGGCAATCAAAGACGAGGTCATGCGATGCGAGAGGCTGATCAGTGCGGAAGAAGCGTTGAATCGTCACCTCAACTTTTGTAAGAAGTTCAGTTCATCTACTCCGCCTTTGAATTCAACTGTTCACTTAATTGCTGCAATGAGACAGATTCTAAAGAGGAGTTTGGAGTCTCCGAAATTGCTAAGGTCGATGTCCAGTAGTCCAGCGGAAAACAGCAGTGAGATGAAGCACGCGGTGTTACCTCGATCTGGAAGTTGTATTCCTACAATTTCTTTGGTTGATTCGAGCTCGTTTCATGCTATGGGATTGGATGGAGGTTGTGAATGAAAAGTAGAATTTGAGGTGAAAAATGGAAAAATTGAAGGTTTCATGAAAACTCAGGCCATGGGAAAAAATTACTCAAGTAACGCTTAATTATGCTCCCAAGTGTAAACACAACAGAACAGTTGGCAGTTTTATTATGGAATGGAATACTACTTGCTCTAAATTTGCTGTTTTCAATTTAAACCTTTATTCACCCAGTAGATGTTACTACAAATTTGATTAGCTCTTAGTTTATCTCGTGTATATGCATATGCAAAAGCCATCTTTTAGCTGAAAAGCTTTAATATTCCCTCTTGGAATTTGTGTACCTCTGCAATTTTGTACTAGTAGAAAACTTGGTTCTACTAGAACACGTTGATTGGTGAACTATGTGATAAGGAGTACGTTCGGGGTGACAGGGAACTGTGAATTGTGGTTTAGTCAGAAATTTTGAGCAGAGAAGCAGTCTTTATCTCTGCATGGCTAGTAGAGGTGGACCCAAGATTTGAAGATGGCGAGGTCGGGAGGCACACGAGCGAACTACTTAACCAATGCCGCATCTAACTTTTGAGTTTAAGGGTTCCACGTTAAATATATTGATAATATCTAAAAAAATTGTCGAAGTTAATGGGGTCCACTGACCCTCTACTCCGAACATAGGTCCGCCGCCTCTGATGGCTAGCCTGAAGGAAAAAATAAGATGATATAGAGATATTCACGAGCAAGAAATAGTGAATTGTGCTGCTCTGGCCTAAGTTGTGTTTTTTCTCTTTGAAGGAGATACGAGTATGGGTCAAAATTTGTCTTTAGAATATTTTAGCCAAGATAATACTAAGGGAAGAGTTCCCAAGCCGTCGTTAGTCGAGATGGCCTAAGAAGAAGCAAAGGCCGTGGTCGAAGAGTCGACGAGGGCCGTAGTCAAGATATCAACAAGCGTCGAGGTCGAGGTCGAGTACGGTTGGCAGAGCTGTAATGGCTAGTTTTCAAGATATGATATTAAAGATAATATTCTAGTGGATATTCTCTACACTTGTACTATTAGGGTTTCTTAAAAATATGTCCCATATAAAGAGAAAAAGAGATAATGATAGGGGAATGTGACATTTCATTTGTAAAGAACACAATTGACTAAAAGATTCGGCTCTCACTTGCTAAGATACAAACATCACTTTTTCACTAAGATTCTTGTCCATACTTTTCCATCAGATCCGAGAATAACTCGAATATTCAAAGATTTGTCTATCATTCATTGTAAGGAGGAAGATCCACTTATTCCATCCTTTATTTGGTGAATCTTTCCTCCTATTTACTAAAATGCCATTTATTATTTTTCATTATTATTGAATGCTACATTATTGCTCCTGATTTCTAGAACAATTATTACATGTTGTTGCCACTGTCCAACCAGACCCATACGACATTTATTGCTTCTTCAAAAACTTCATCTAAGGATGTTATTGTTAGCTAAGATTAACCCTTATTTACATATATTTAATTATTTGAACCAAGATATATATTTTTTGGTCAAACAATTTGGCGCCGTCTGTGGGGATTTCTTAGCTAAATTTTTAGTTTCCTCTAGATCTACAACTAACACAGGTCACTAACATAAAAAAAAAGGAAAACCCCAAGATCTCATTTCTTTGTGTATACAAAACCATACATGGAAGGTAACCGAGAAGAAAGGACGAGATTAACAAGTGACTTCCCAACCAACCTCATGAATGTCATCAACGAAAGTTGTGAAACAGCAGGTGAGGACATGACGCTCAGTGCATCTCCTAGGAGAGATGGGTCACCGCCCACACTGCAGTATAACAAAATCCCGTGGTAAAGGAGCCTCCACGTCTGTGGAAGAAGGGACAGCCCTAGCTGTGAAGAAACTCCTCGAGGCGTGACTAACTGACACGCTAACAAGCGTCCTAAAAAAATCCACTCCAGGCACGACTACAGAAACCACAAGGACTTGCACGATACAACAAACAGATGAGCAGTGCAACCAACCCTCCCTCCAACGACAAGTATAACTCACAATGTCATTGATAGTGCAGTTGACAACGCCCTTGCCTCCATTCTAAAAAGGATGGAAGAAATGGAGAACGAAAACAAGGCGCTCCGAGACCAGATGAAAGAACACCAAGAACGGGTTGATAAGATACCAGGCGCTCCTAAGCTTCTGCCGAAAAGGGACACTAGCAGGTTCGTCAAGCAGCCGTACAGTGCTGATGCAAACCCGCATGCCATACCAAATACCTTCAAAATGCCGTCCTACCTCAGGATATACGACGACACGACCGATTTCGAAGATCACGTGACTCACTATGTCACCGCCATGAAAGGCAATGACCTCGCCAAGGAACAAATGTCCTCCATTTTGCTGAAGAAGTTTGGCGAAACCCTCACGGGAGGAGCATTGACATGGTATTCACAGTTACCAGCCCGCTTCATAGAAACCTTCAAAAAAATGATCGACAAATTGGTAACCGCCCACGCCGGGGCCAAGAAGACCGATGCAAGTGTAAGCGACATTTTGCCGTTAGGCAGTCCTTGGGGGAGGGGCTAAGGGACTTCCTCGCCCGGTTCAACCGAGTAAGGATGACTCTGCCAAACGTATCCAAAGGGATGGCGGTCGCAGCCTTTCAGAACGAGATGAGTAGAGATGGTTCAAAAGCAACTAGAAGACTATTGAGTCGGTTAATAAAGTATCCCCCAACCACTTGGGACAAAATCCGCAATGCTTACTATGCC
The DNA here is from genome assembly GCF_001879085.1 of Nicotiana attenuata. Lineage (NCBI taxonomy): Eukaryota > Viridiplantae > Streptophyta > Magnoliopsida > Solanales > Solanaceae > Nicotiana > Nicotiana attenuata. The sequence goes on from NW_017670453.1 coordinate 527,889, forward strand.
GAGATCCGAGAAGATGAGGACGACCTCAATGGGCCAACTCACCGACTAACCTTAGTACAAGCTGAATCTAGAAAATATCGCAGAGAAAACACCTGAAGAGATCATCCAATTCCGCGACCAAACATAGAACGACATCAACCATATATCAGGACGGTCGTTGCTCCCTCCCCCCATTATGAAGAAGGCCCGTCCAGACCAAGGATGGGAACTCATCGGAACGAAAGAGGTATGCCTATCTTATTATCTTCTCACAACTTTTGTGTGTCACCTACAGAGATAGTCTATGCTCTGGAGAAGCTCAAACCGAAAGTGATGCGGCCGCCAAAAATGAGATCGGATCCGAATACAAGTAAGTCTGACGCCCTCTGTGAGTTCCACCAAGAAAGAGGGCACAAAACCTAAGGCAAAAAGTCATAAATATGTTGCGACAAGGACACCTCAAAGAACTACTAAGCGATTGGGGAAGGACCAATTTCGCCAGAGGATACGAACACCAAGGACCGCCAAAGCCACCCTCATCAGCTCGTACCATAAACATGATCATCGGCGGCGGCGATGACACCTCTATCAACAGCGTAAAGTTCACCACTACCCAAGCGATCCATCACCCGCGAACGGTACGACGAACTCGAAAAAAGTATCATCTTCGACAAGTCAGATACCGACGGTTTGACTTTTACTCATAATGACTCCCTCGTTATTACTTTACGAATTTTAGATACTGATGTTAAACACATTATGGTCACGCGCATTATCCATACCCGAGTACTTATCCAAATAAAACTGGAAGATAAGATAGTGTCGCGCTGCATCACACTAACTGGTTTTAATAATGCAGTTGAACGGGCATCAGGGGAAATTACACTCCCTGTTCTGGCTGGTGGCATAACTCTAGAGACAACGTTCCACATCATAAACCAAGCCACTGCATACAATGCTATAATGGGACGACCGTGGATACATCCCACGAAAGCCGTCACATCCAGCTTATACCAAGTAATAAAATTCCCAACTTCATGGGGAATATTCAGTATACGAGGAGAACAACACACATTCCGAGAATACTACCGTATCGCCTTAGGTAGCACGACCACCCAACAAGGAAAGGACAAAGAAAAAGAGGCATAGCAATCAACAGGGTCGAGGTTGAGCACGATGAGATCGGGGACAGCATCAAAGACCCTGACATGGTCGAAGCTGCAGGACCGACCATAGAAGACCTCGACCCCGTTCAATTAGACCTTATCGACCATAGCAAAAAGGCCTATATCGGCTGCAAACTTCATGAACCAGGTGAATTCAGTCAATTCCTAACAGCTAATACAAATTTGTTTTGCTTTCAGCCATGCATATATGCCGGGCATCCCAAAGGAAATTGCCATGCACAAATTAAACGTCGACCCATTCCCACCCCAGTGAGACAGGTCAGGCATAAATTCAACTCCACAGTTAATGACACAGTGCGCGAGGAGGTGGAAAAATTGTTCAAAAATGGTTCCATCAGGGAGTTGGAGTACCCTAAGTGGGTCGCCAACGTAGTGATGGTCAAAAAAAAAGAATGGGAAATGGCGGATGTGCGTGGATTTCATAGATTTGAACAAATCATGTCCGAAGGACTCATTCCTATTGCTCATATCGATCAACTTATCGACGCGACAACCGGGCATGAGTTACTAAGTTTCTTGGACGCTTACTCAGGCTATAATCGGATCCTCATGGAAGAAGAAGATCAGGAGAAACCACGCTCATCACCTACCAAGGAATGTATTGCTACAGGGTCATGCTTTTTGGACTGAAGAACGCAGGGGCTACTTATCAAATGTTGGTAACAAAGATGTGCAAAGACTAGCTCGGCAAAACAATGGAGGTATATATAGATGACATGATGGTCAAGTCAAAAAGGGGAGAAGATCAAATCGATCATTTGAAAGAAACTTTTGAAATACCAAAACGGTACAGAATGAAGTTGAACCAGGAGAAATGCGCGTTTGGTGTAGCCTCGGGAAAGTTCTTGAGTTTTTTGGTATCACAGCGAGGGATCGAGGTCAACCCAGACCATATCAAAGCCATTGAGGGAATACCAAAACTCTTGAACACCAAAAAATAGGTCCAAAGGTTGACTGGTCACATCGACGCCCTATCAAGGTTCATCTTGCGGTTGTCGGATAGGTGTCATAAATTCTGGCATACTCAAGAAAGACAACGGCCTCGAATGGACTTCTGAGTACGTCCAGGCTCTGCGAGAACTAAAGGCATACCTGTCATCGCTGCCCTTGCTTTCAAAACCCGAGCCGGGGGAGCATCTCCTCGTCTATCTAGTCGTATTCGAAGTAGCTGTAAGCGCAGTCTTATTTCGAGAAAACAAAGGTATGCAATCTCCCATCTATTACATTAGCAAAACATTCGTCAACATCGAGACAAGATACCCACATCTCAAAAAGTTAGCTCTGGCCTTGGTCAAAACTTCACGGAAGCTTAGACCCTATTTTCAATGCCACCCCATCTCAGTCGTTACGACTTTTCCCCTAAAGAGCATTTTGCATTAACCTGAGCTATTGGGAAGGTCTTCCAAATGGGCCATCGAGCTCAGCAAGCATGATATCACGTACCAGCTGCGAACTGCGATAAAATTGCAAGTGCTCGCCGACTTTGTCACCGACTTCAGTACGAGAATAATGCCTGAGGTCGAATAAGAAGCCTCCCAAGCTTCCCTCCAAACACGAGACCTATGGGTCCTATACACCGATGGCGCATCAATGCATTAGGGTCCGGACTGGGACTCGTACTCGAGGTCCTGACAAGCGAAGTAATTCGCTAGTCCATAAGGTTCCCGGATATGACTAACAATGAGGCCGAGTACAAGGCCGTAATTGCAGGTTTAAGGTTAGCACTCAAATATAGAGCGAGACGGTTGAAACTGCGATGTGATTCCCAGCTCGTAGTCAATGAAGTCACGGGGACTTTTCAAATTAAAGAACAAACATTGCAAAAATACCAGACTGAAATATTCAAGCTATTGCCTGAGTTCGACGAATGTCAGTTCGACTTCGACCAAATCCCACGAGCACAGAGTACCGAGGCAGATAGCCTCGTCAAACTAGACGCTGCTACCAAAAGCATCACGGTCGGAGACAAAAACGTGCTCCATCTCCTCAACTCATCCCTAGACCAAGTCGAGGTAAGAACCATAAACTTAACGTGGGACTGGCACAATCGTATTATCACATACTTGCAGGACGGCACACTTCCTACCTATAAAAACGAGGCCAAGAAACTAATGCAAGCGGCCAAATATAGTATCCTCCACAACGACCTATATAAGAGGACTTAAGGCGGCCCTCTGGTGAAGTGCTTGGGCCCGAACCAAACTCAGCGCGTCCTTGAAGAAGTCCAAGAAGGCCATTTTGGGGCTCACTCCGGCAACCGGGCACTGGTCAGATGCCTCATACGGGCAGGATATTATTGGCCCACCATGAAAAAAGAGATCGCAGACTTCTTAAAAGGATGTGAACATTGCCGAAAGTACGCCCCGATGATTCACCAAGCAGACGAACATCTCCACTCGATCACATATCTTTAGCCATTCATTAAATGAGGAATGTACATCGTGGGCCCGCTCCCAACAGGGCGAGGTAATGTACGATTCTTTTTGGTTTTAACTGACTTTTTCTTTAAGTGGGTGGAAGTAGGAGCAATTGCCCAAGTACGGGAACATGAGGTAATAACCTTTATATGAACAAACGTCATATGCCGGTTTGGCCTTCCCAAAAAAACCAGCCGTGACAACGGACCCTAGTTCACAGGAAAGAAAACCGCCAAATTCTTTGAGAAATGACTTATCAAGAGGATATTCTCGACCCCATACCACCCGGAGGGTAACCGGAAAGCAGAGTCCTCCAACAAATCAATACTAAACATCATGAAGAAGAAGCTCGAAGACGCCAAGGGACTATGGCCGGAGATACTACCAAAAGTACTATGGGCTTACCGAACAACTCTGAAATCGAGCACACGAGAGACGCCCTACTCTTTGGTCTATGGGACTGAGGTAGTAATACCAGTCGAGGTCGGAGAACCCAGCCTAAGGTACTCCCATGAGAACGACACGAGTAACGACGAGAGTAGGAGGCGGGAATTCGACGAAGTCAACGAACAAAGAGATATGGCCTACATAAGAATGGTCGCCCAAAAACAACAAGCACAACAGTATTATAACAAGAAAGTAAAGGTCAAGCCACTTAAAGTCGGTGACTATGTACTGAAAGCCAAAACTCTAGCGAGCAAAGATCCCCGAGAAGGAAAGCTGGGAACAAACTGGGATGGTCCATACAAAATCACAGCAATAGCAAATAAGGGTTCATTCTAGCTAGAGACAATTGAAGCAAAGATTACCAAACAACTGGAATATCAGCCACCTCAAATACTTCAACTTCTGAGAGAAAAAGTGTTCCCTAAGTCATACTCTTTTTTGCCTCACTTGAGTTTTGTCCCAGTTGGGTTTTCTCAAGGAGGTTTTTAACGAGGCGACGAAGGGAACGCTTCGAGTCAAAGTATGCGAAGGCAGGGTCATGATTAATATTTCATTGCTCGACCTCTCAATACTCTCCAGGTCAACCAATGAAGGGACTAGATAGACTGGACTAGGACTGCAGCGCCAGCCAACACCCAAAAATCTATAAATTTCTCCAAGTATGTAACCAAAGAAACAATGTCAGAACAATAAGAAATTTACGCTTATCAGCACACCCCTTCCATGTTAAGGTTACATTCGACCCCGCTCGAACAAACACCTATCGGCCCTCGGCCGCAATACTAATGAAAAGTTACGTTCGATCGTGCTCGAACAAATACCTATCGGCCCTCGGCCGCAATACTAACGAAAGGTTACGTCCGACAGCGCTCGAACAAACACCTATCAGCCCTTGGCCGCAAAACTAGTGAAAGATTACGTTCGGTCCCACTCGAACAAACACCTATCATCCCTCGGCCACGTCTTAATAAAAGGCTACGATCAACCCCGCTCGAACAATCCTCTACCAGCCTTCGGCCGCAATTTGACGAAAGGTCATAATCAATTACGATTAAAAAAACACCTATCGGCCCTTGGCTGCATCTCAACATAAAAAATAGAAAAAGGAAAAGCAACGCGTAATCGGCTCCAAAGCCACGGCTAGATAAAAAACAACACCAATGAAGGAAAGAGCGAAACAGACAAACAATAGAAGCAAAAAACATACAAGTACAGAAAGTAAATCACAGGAAGGGAAGGAGATGCGGAAAACAACTTTGACATTTCACACTTAAACATTTTACAAAGGCTCATGAAGACGCCTGCAAAAATACATAAAAGGTTACAAGGAAAAACTAAAACTACTGATTGCCACCATCACGATCTTCAGTGCCTTTACCACTTTGTCCACTGATTCCCTCGCCATCTCGATCGCCCTCACAATCGCCGCCTTCGCCCTCAGGATAAGCAGTATCGTACCAGGCGTCTTCTTCAAGTCAGTCTACGCCCTCATAGCCTCCCTCACCACCCTTAGGTGTAGCGGGATCATACATGCAAGCGACTCGATGGCAACCTCAGAAATGGATCCCGCCTTATGCAAATCTCGAAACACATCCAACTGAGCCTCGGCGTGAATCCATTCCTCATATAATTCCCGAGGAACGTTGGGAAAGTGTGTAGTACGAGAAGAAGATGGCGGTGCAAGTAGTTGGGCCTTCTCAGCTTCCAAAGTGGCCACCCCATCATGAAGGATGGATTTATCCTTTTCCAGCTCTCCTCTCCTCTCCTCTAATGGATTTTCTTTAGCTTTCGCCGTGGATTGGTCATTCTCCCGCTCGGCCCGGAGGGTCCTATTCGCCAACTCAAGCATCTCCGATTTCCTTTGAGCTTCCAAACTAGAAGATTTTGCCTTCTCAAGCTCACTCTGCTTCTCGGGGACTTCACTATTAAGGGCCTCCAGCTGAAGCCAACATTCTTCCAATTGCTCACGCAGCTCGACCACTTGTGCTCGAAGGTCACTGGATTGGTCCTCCACGCCCCTACTGACCTCAAGCTCCTCCTCCCTACTCCTCAACGTTCCCTCAAGGACGCTACACTTCTCGATGGCTTTCACCAGCTCATCGTGATTCTCCTTCAACTCATCGTGAAGGGTCTGCATATTGTCGCCTTCATGAAATCGCCTGCAAAACTCTCGGTACTTGCCGAGATACTTGAAGTACTTGTTTTCAACCTCATAAAAATTCCTCTACGCCTCTCCTCCCCCCCTGGCGCTCTTAATCTCCAAAATCACCGTCTGCAACACAAAAAAAGAAGTAAGTCAGGAACAAAAACGCTCCACAAAACAAAGACAAATAAGAGGAGAAGGACAAAGCACCAAACAATCACTCTAAGAGCAATACCAGCAATGCTCCTCGACTAAGCGACATCATCCAACTCTTTGAGGGTCTTACCCTCTATCTCGGAACAAAGAGGGCTGAGGCCATGGACTACGTACTCTGTATTCTTCAGCAAGTCACGATCCATAGGGATCGCAATAGTCCTCGTAGACCCCCCCCCTCTAACCTTATCTCAAGTTGGGTAAACCCTTCCTCCATCATCTTCGGGTCATCTGCATCAACGTCCTAACCCGATTCATCGCCTTCCTCAACGACGCCTTTGCTTCTCTTGTTGGCTAGTAAGGAAGATATAGCAGCTGGTTGAGAAGTCGATGCCTTCTCTCGCCTCAAAGTATCGAGAGCGTCAGCGGCCGGTCCTTTTGCCCTCGTCACCAAAGAAGGAATGAGCATATCCACATCAACTTTCGCCAACCTCGGAATCTCGGACCCCGGCTCAATATCATCTCCGATAAGAATAGTCGCTGTCTCGCACAGCAAAAAATCACCCTTCATTTAATCAACGATCCGGGCGACCCCGTTGCCAGCATCTACAGATATTCTCTAACGAGGCATCAAATCTCCTTTGCCAGGCACAAGCTCGTTGTCTTCATCTATAAGATGGTATAATGGAAAGGCTGAGGTTTCCGTGGCCGAACCCCCCATGGCCGAGGAAGGAGCAAGTCCAAACGCAGCAACAGGAGGGACTGGGGCACGAGCAGAAACAACCACAGTCGATGAAGGGACCGGGGCACGAACAGAAGGGGCCGAAGTGAAGGATGGGGCGGAAGCCGAGGACGCAACAGCTTTTCTTTTTCGGAACGAGGGTGCGGGAGCTTTCAACCTCCTCGAAGATCCCCTGGCCGAAGCTAGGAAAAATGCTGGGAAGGGGGAAGAACAACATTAGGTAAACAAAAAGAAAAGGAACTAAGACTCCAATGATAAAAGGAACTTACCAGCCGAAGGGAGAACATGCCCAAACCTCCTGAAGAAGCCCGACCACTCACAGATCCCTATGATGTAAGGGAGGTGCCGACCAACCCAGTCATAAATGTCTTCGACCAAAGGAGGAGGCGAGTTTTTAGCTACATGAGAAAAGGACCAGAGGTCAAAGCCCACAAACAAGCAAGGGAGAAAAATCAGATACCTACAGACAAGGAAACTAGGTACTTACGAGTACAATTACAAACCTCAGGAAAACCGATGGCGTTGGACACCACATCCTCAGTTCTGACGTAGAAGAAGTTGAACCAAATTTGGCGGTTAACTTTGTCGTCCATCTTCACCACCAAGCACTTGCCTCCTTGGTGGCAAAGATTCAACATCGTCCCCCTATAAAATCTAGGGGCGAACAAGTATATTAAATGTCTAAGTGTGAGTTCGACCTCGGCCAGCTCGACAAATTTGGTGAGCATCCATATGAGTTTGTAAACGTACGACGCGAGCTGAGCTGGGAAAATGCCATAATAATGACAAAATTCCTCCGCCTGCTGAAGGAGAGGGAGAGTGTAACCGACTTGGAAGGGGTAGGCGTAGAAGGTGCAGTACCCAGGACGGTGGACCTGCACCATATCCCACCCAACTGGGATTAATTCGAGGTAATTGGGAATGCCGAACTTAGCCCTAAGCTCTCCCAATTCCTTCTCCAACATCACTGATCGAAAGGCTCTAGGGTCAGCATCAGTTAAGTTAGAGAAATCAGATCTAGTATCAGGGTTGCGAGGAGCTATCTCCTCCACTGAAGGGAAGCTTCCATCCTTGAGGGCGGCGGGAACATTCTCCTCGTGAGGGAAACACCATGGCGAAAGGAATATCATCACTTCCCTCACTAGATTCAGAAAGTATGTTAGACATGTTTTAACTGAAGAAAGAGAAGTATCAAACGATGAAGAATTGAGAATGATGGAAATCATTGGAATAGAGAGGAGAGGTGTAAAGCAGGGGAAGAGAAAGAAAGGGATATAGGGTTTCGAAACAGAAAACTTGGAACTTCAAAATCACACCCTAACATCTCTATTTATAAGAACCTGGGTACCAAAATCGAAAACGGTTCATCATTACTGGCACCAGAATCGAAGCGGCAGGTTCAATCAAGGTCACAAGCGAAGCAACGTATCGGGAATATGACGTGCGTCATAATGACGTATGATGTCATGATGTCATCATAATTCATGGGCAGTTTGACTCCAACAAACCGACCGGGAAAATCGAAGCGTTTCGAAATAAGCGGCCCGCTTAGGGCCTCGTTGCCAGTTCGCTATAACCACCACGACCTGCTACAGCTCGCTCGATTGTTTCGATCACAACGAACAAAATCCGCTCATCGACCCCGCTTGAAGCGGCCTCAATAAGCGGAGGGACTAACTGTATGAGTCAAAATCTGTCTTTAGAATAATTAAGCTAAGATAATACTAAGGGAAGAGTTCTCAAGTCGTCGTTAGTCGAGATGGCCCAAGAAGCAGCAAAGTCCGTGGTCGAAGAGTCGACGAGGGCCGTAGTCAAGATGTCAACAAGACCGAGGCCGAGGCCGAGTACTGTTGACAGAGCTGTAACGGTTAGTTTTCAAGATAGGATATTAAAGAGAATATTCTAGTAAATATTCTCTGCACTTATACTATTAGGGTTTCCTAGAAATATGTCCCATATGAAGAGAAAAAGAGATAATAATAGGGGCATGTGATATTTCATTCGTAAAGAACACACTTTGACTAAAATATTCGGCTCTCACTTGCTAAGATACAAACATCACACCTTTTCACTAAGATTCTTGTCCATACTTTTCCATCAGATCCGAGAATAACTCGAATATTCAAGGATTTTTCTATCATTCATTGTTAGGAGGATAATCCACTTATTCCATCCTTTATTGGGTGAATCATTCCTGCTATTTACTTAAATGTCATTTATTATTGTTCATTATTATTGAATGCTACATTATTGCTCCTGATTTCTATAATAGTTATTACATGCTATTGCCACTGTCCGACCAGACCCATACGACATTTATTGCTTCTTTAAAAACTTCATCTAAGGATGTTGTTGTTAGCTAAGATTAACCCTTATTTACATAAATTTAATTATTTGAACCAAGATATATATTTTTTGGTCAAACAATAGGTAGACTAGTTTGTCCCAAGTCTGACAGTGAGATAGAAGTCGAGGTTAGATCCTGGTATAATGCCTCTCTCGTCGTTGGGAGTTGTCACTGATGTCTTGTTATCTCAGGACACAGCAATTGGTGGGCGTGGAGGTTCGGAGAAGTGGGAGACTTTTTCTTTTACTGGAAGTGGGTGACTAAGATAGCTTTATAGGTGTCTGAATTCTGATGGTAAGTACAAAAGTAGGGCTAGGACACTGTTGTTTGTCATGCTTACATTCTCTGGGACCAAAGCTGACCATTTTTTGCTACAGACCTCAGATAAGGACATTCTGCCCTTATTTCTGGGAAACAAGTATTGGTCAATGAGGATATAGTACATACAACAAGTTACCTACACATCACCTAAATCTGCTTTTAGGCCCATCCTCTTTTATTCTGTTAGGATGGTCACCAAACTTCAATAATTTTCTTCTACTTATTGTCACCACACATGATCAACCAACTCAATCATGTTCTTGACTTGTTTCATGTACAAGGGAAGTTGTAACAAAGAATCCTCATTATTTCAGATAATCAATGTCCATCAAACTAGCTTCCCACCTTTTTTGAGCCGAGGTTTTATTGAAAATAGCCTCTTTATCTTCAGTAGGTAGGGGTAAGGTCTGCATACAGACTACCCTCTCTAGACCCCACCTGTGAGAATATACTAAGTTTGTTGTGTTGTTGTAATGTCCGTCAAACTAGCATGTAATGACACACAGTTTATGGCTTTATTTGGTTGATTATGCGACAGTACTCCAGAAGACCAGGATAATAGTAATACTATAGTATACTTAAAACAAACACTACACCTCAATCACAAGTTAATCGAAATTGATTTAATGGATTTAAATATTCATTTTGCTTCATTTGGATTCTTTTGATTCCAAATGACTAACATTCTAAAACTAGCGCATCGCTGTTCTTATGCAGAGTTTCAAACAGAACTCTCCTTTTAGGCAATATGATACGCTAGAATTAGCAGCAGTACACCTTGTTTCATACGGTGAACACTGCACTATCAGACTTAAACTTATCCTAATAACAATGTCTAAATGCTTCCATTGTTTAGTTGGGAAGCACTGTGTGATGACATAAAAGGAGAAGAAAAACTGTGAAATCTGTTTTCCATGTTCATCCCTTGAGTGAGAACAAGAGGATTTGAGGTCTTAGTACTAAATGATAAAGGGCAGCCCGGTGCACTAAGCTTCCGCTATGCGCGGGTCCGGGAAACGGTCGTACCACAAGGGTCTATTGTATGCAGCCTTACCCTGCATTTCTGCAAGAGGCTGTTTCTTCGGCTCGAACCCGTGACCTTATGGTCACATGCCAGCAACTTTACAAGTTACGCCAAGGCTCCCCTTCCTTAGTACTAAAGGTTATCCATAGGAATTACTTGTTTTCTTATCCATTGTATATACTTGAAAGTGAAAGAAGGAACTTCAGAAGGGTTGCCATTATCTGTCACCAAGCTTGAGTAGTAAGAATCTAAGTTTAGCAAATACTGAACCAAAGCTGAGATTACGAAATGAATGACAAACAGGTTGGTAAGTTAGCTAATCAACATCTAATCTTGTACAGCTCTGAATGATTTAGTTTTTCTGTCATCATTACTATAAAAATCCAATTGATTGTAAAACTGTTGTACAATGTATTATGTTATTAGCATGTTAGTTAGGATATTACATACTTGAACCTCCATTTCCTTCGGCCAGGAGCGAAGCAACATTATCCAAAGGTGGTCAAATTGACCACCCTTTGTCGAAACTTATACGGTGTATATAGATAAAAATGAAAAAGGTCTAAATACTCCTCTGAACTTTAGGATAAGGTCTACAAATAACCCTCGTTAGAAGTTTGGCCCATTACCCACCTTACCGTTACACTCCTGGCTCGGATACACCCTTAAATTTAAACAGCTGCCACGGTGGATAAGTTATCCACTCATAATTTGACATGTGAAATTTTAATTTACACCCAAACATTTTAATTCACACCCAACCGGATTTAATTAGCCTATCCGTTACCCGACCCGTATAACTTAACCCCTTTCTTAAAAACACCCGAACTTAACCCCTTTCTTTAATTTAACTACAATTTTTGATGAACCATAATTACAAATTTCAGTAAAAAATTGATTTTTAGGCCTTCTGTTTTGTTCTTGTTTTGATTAGATCCCGACGCAGAGGTTATTGCTTTATCACCTAAAACTTTACTGGCGACGAACAAATTTGTTTGTGAAATTTGCAGTAAACGGTTTCAAAGGGACCAGAATTTGCAGTTGCATAGAAGGGGTCATAGTTTGCCATGGAAGCTAAGGCAGAGATCAGGGCAAGAGGTGAAGAAGAGAGTATATGTTTGCCCTGAATCCACTTGTGTTCACCACGATCAGGGCATTGGGTGATTTGACCGGAAATAAGATACATTTCTGCCGTAAACATGGTGAGAAGAAGTGGAAATGTGATAAGTGTTCTAAGAAATATGCAGTTCAGTCTGATTTAAAGGCTCATTCTAAGATTTGTGGTACTAGAGAGTATAAATGTGATTGTGGCACTTTATTTTCAAGGTGAATTCTTTATGCTCCTTTTAATTTGCACGGTTATTGCTATAAATCTTTTTGTAGTGGCAATTTATTTACGGAAAAGGTTCAATATACGGGTAGGATAACGGGTAGGCTAATTAGATCCGATTGGGTGTGAATTAAAATGTTCGGAAAAGGGTCGAATATGCCCCTATACAATTGAAAAAGATCTAATATTGTCCTCCGTTATACTATCAGTCCAAATATATATCCCTAACGTCATACTATCGGTCCAAATATATCCCTGACATCATAAAAGTGGTACAAACCTACCCTTCCTCCGTTAACTGCCTCCCTATGACAACATTTCATTGCCACCTCACCATTATACTCCCATTTTCATCCCTTCCCCACAACCTTTCTTTCCCGTTCATTTGAAGAAAAATCGCAGATCATATACAAACAAACTATATCAAAAGAAATGCTAACAACTAAAGATAATATGAAACAATGTGAACCGAGAAAATTCTGATTTGCTAATCAAAATTTATGCTTATACGAACGAAAATACATTTTGTTTTATATAAAAAACTAAGCAAAGATACAGGCAAACTAGTTTAAGGTTTCAAAATTGACCGTAGTGAGAAAGAAAAACAACCTAGACACGAGAGTTAAACTTTTTTTTGTTTCTTTCTCTTCAACCACATTTCTGGAAGGCTACCATTTTTTCTCTCTTTACATTTTATGTTAAAATAAAAGTGCTACTAAATTTTTCCTAAATAGGTCTTACAAATTCAGCGGAAACACAAGGAAATGCAAAATAAACACAAAATTGTAAGGTCAAGTGAAAGGTATGTACAATTCCAGGATCGCCCGGAGAAGCAACATGTATTTTGAAAAGCAAGAGGAAGTAGAGGCAGTGAAGTCTTCAAAATAATGATAGAACTTCAAAGTAATTGAACTTGGTAGCTGCAGACATGGTGAAATGGTGAGGTAGCAATAAAATATGTTCATAGGGGAGGCAGTTAACGGAGGAAGGGTAGGTTTGTACCACTTTCATGATGTCAGGGATATATTTGGAATGATAGTATAACGTTAGGTATATATTTGGATTGATAGTATAATAGAGGGTAATATTAAACCTTTTTCAATAGTATAAGGACATATTTGACCCTTCTCCGTAAAATCTTTGGGAGTAAATTAAAATTTCACATATCAAATTATGAGTGGATAACTTATCCACTGTGGCGGCATTTTAAATTAAGGGGGAATCTGAGCCAAGATTGTAACGGCAAGGTGGGTAATGGGCCAAACTTCTAACGAGGGTTATTTGTAGACATTATTGTAAAGATTAAGGGGGGGGGGGGGTATTTGGACCTTTTCCGTAGATAAAAATTAGGGGTGACAATTTGAGCCCAAACTCATCCAACCTGCCCAGAGATTAATGGGTTGGGCTACAAACATTTTAGCTCATGGGTCTATTTGGGCTGAGCCCAAGTTAATCCATTATTTTTTATAGCCCATTCTGACCCATTAAGTAGCCCAAATACAACCCATGAAACTAGTCCAAAACAAAGGGATCTCAACCCAACTTATCTAGAAATTTACTTAGTTGCCCCATTTTACTTTTTTTTTTTTGTATTTTTAATTTTCTGTTCTTTTATTTTTCTGCACCACCACC
>NW_017670453.1:541630-615867 GCF_001879085.1 Nicotiana attenuata
AACCCCCCTCAATTTTTTTTTTTGTATTTTTTTATTTCCTGTTTGTTTGTTTTTCCGCACCACCCTACCCCCTAGCAAACCCCCTCAAAAATAAATATTTTAATTTTTTTTTTAATTTTTTTGTTTTATTATTTTTCTGCACCACTCACCCACCTTACCTCCTATCCCCCCTCCCCTCACCCCGCCGCGCGCTAACCCCCTCAATTTTTTTTACTTTTTTTTTGTATTTTTAATTTTCTGTTATTTTGTTCTTCTTCACAACCCATCCACCCTACCCCCCCCCCCCAATCTCCACCCGCAAAATATTTTTCAACTTACACATTTTAAGGTAAAAAGTTTTTTTTATGCAAGATGAGCATGGTTCTAAAACATGGGTCAAGTTAGGCGGGTTGGACTATGACCCATTGTTTAGCCCATGTTAGTCCAAGTATACTTTGGGCTAGGTTAGACAGTGACCTATTTATTGACCTAACCCATCTTGATCCGACCAAATTCAGCCCAACCCGCCCACTTGCCACCCCTTGATAAAATATAATTTTTAGAGCTATATAACATATATTGAACACCCACAATCTTTTTTAGAGCTATATTCTCATCTAGGATATCAAAAGCAACAATCACTATTCTTCATACCCCATAAGAACCAACAATGGCGGAAAAAAAAGCAAGGTTGAAAATGAGAGCAGATGTCTCAAACAACCTCTTAGGCTCCCTCGACGAAGCCAATAAGGAAGATACCGAGAATATAACACCAAGCGGTACACCGGAGGGGGGAATCTCACCCTCTTCACACGGGGATCTGACAGTCTTGCGTGAGAGAGGAGTTTCCACGTCTACGGCGAAAGAAACACCACCAGCAATTAAAAAGCTGCTAGAGGAATGGTTGACGAGAGCCCTAAGCAACATGCTCGAGAAACCCCCTCACGGAAATGTCGAAGATTCACCAACCGCGGAAATCATAGTCATCACAAGCGAGCCGGGCCCTACATGAACGAGCAACACCCGCACTGTCATCGATGCAAGTGGTGATGCACTCGCAACTGTCCTAAAGAAAATGGAAGAAATGGAAAACGAGAACAAAGTGCTTCGTGATCAAATGAAAGAGCACCAGGAAAGGGTCGACAAAATACCTGGCGCCCCCAAGCTGCTACCAAAACGCGATGTGGGAAGGTTTGTCGAGCAACCGTACAGTGAGGAGGCTGCTCCTTACCCTATCCCTAAAACCTTCAAAATGCCACCATACTTGAAAATATACGACGGGACCACGAATCCAGAAGATCATCTAATCCACTACGTCACCGCGGTAAAAGGCAATGACCTGTCAAAAGAACAAGTGCCATCCGCACTGATGAAAAAGTTCGGTGAGACTTTGACAGGAGGGGCATTAACATGGTATTCACAGTTATCAGCACAGTCGATATCGACGTTCGAGGAAATGGCAGATAAATTTGCCACCGCTCATGCAGGAGCAAAGAAGGCCGAAGCTAGGGTCAACGGCATCTTCGTCATCCGTCAAACAGCGGGCGAGGGACTCCGAGACTTCCTGGCCCGATTCAACAAGGTGAGAATGGTACTGCCAAATGTGTCAGAAGGAATGGCGGTCGCGGCCTTCCAAAACAGATTAAATAGGAGCGGATCAAAGGCGACCAAAAATTTGCTCAACAGACTCATGAAGTACCCCCCCCCACCACATGGGAAGAAATTCATAACACCTACTGCACTGAGGTAAGGGCAGACGAAGATGATCATAACAGGCCAACTCAGCGATTAACGTCGGTTCAAACCGAAGCAAGGAGGGATAGACACAACGATGGGCGAAGAGATCAGCCCCCGCGTTTCATTCGAGAAAGACACCAGCCTTATGTCAGAACATCTAACCCGCCTCCTCCGAGACATGCAGAGGTCGTGCTACGACACACCGCACCCCTTTGAAACGAAAGAGGTATGCCTCCACTATTATCTGCTCATAACTTTTGTGTTTCCCCTTCAGAGATAGTGTACACACTAGAGAAGCTGGGCACGAAGGTACAATGGCCACAAAAAATGAAATCGGATCCAAGCGCAAGAAGGTCAAACGTCCGTTGTGAATTCCATCAGGAAAGAGGACACAAGACCGAGGATTGCATAGGCCTACGACAGGAGGTAGTCAGAATGTTGAACCAGGGGTACCTAAAAGAGCTACTCAGCGATAAAGGAAGGGCCAACTTTGCCAGAGGACGCGACCCCTCTCAAGGACCTCCGAAACTACCATCGCCGGCACGCACCATACAGATGATCATTGGCGGCAGCAATGATTCAGCGATCAACCATGTGAAATTCACCGCCAGCCACAAACTCAAGCGGACGGTCGCTCATGAACGGTATGACGACTTCGAAGACAGTATCATCTTCGAAAAGTCAAATGCCGACGGTTTGTCTTTCCCCCATTATGATGCTTTAGTTATAACTTTACACATCGTTGATACAGATGTAAAAAGAATCATGGTATATGACGGAAGCGGCGCGTGTATTATCCACCCGAGAGTCCTCGTACAAATGAGGCTCGAGCATAGAATAATATCGCGTTGCATAACACTAACGGGTTTTAACAATGTAGTAGAGCGGACGTCCGGAGAAATAGTGTTGCCAGTCTTGGCAGGGGTAGTCACGTTGGAAACCACATTCCACGTCATGAACCAAGAAACAACCTATAATGCTATCATAGGACGCCCATGGATACACACCATACGAGCCGTCCCCTCAAGCTTTTATTAAGTGATCAAATTTCCCACACCATGGGGAGTATTCAGCATTCAAGGCGTACCGCGCACCGCCCAGGAATGATATTGGATCGCCCAAGACTGCACACATACCAAACAACTGAAAGGAGCAAGCGCGGAGGCATAACAATTAGCCATGTCGGGAACTAAACCCGACCCACCAGCAGAAGTCATCAGAGACCCTGACATCGTAGAAGCCTGCAAGGCAACTATAGAAAACCTCGACCCAGTCCAGTTGGACGACGCCGATAACATAAAGAAGGCTTACATCGGGCACAACCTTTCGGAGCCAGGTAAGTATCGTGAATTTTTAGCTAACAACGCCGATTTGTTTGCCTTTTCCCACTCAGATATGCCAGGGATCCCGAAGGACATCGTCACTCATAGGCTGAACGTCGACCCACTCTACCCGCCGGTACGACAGATAAGGAGAAAATTCAATGCCGCAATCAATGAAGCGGTCAGCAAAGAGGTAGATAAATTACTAACCAACAGTTCCATCAGAGAATCAAAGTATCCCCAACGGGTCGCCAATGTGGTCATGGTCAAAAAGAAGAACGGGAAATGGCGAATGTGCGTAGACTTCACCGATCTGAACAAAGCATGCCCCAAAGATTCCTTCCCGCTACCCCATATCGACCAACTAATTGATGCGACAGCAGGGCACGAACTGCTGAGTTTTTTAGATGCCTACTCCGGTTACAACCAAATTCTAATGGCCGAAGAAGATCATGAAAAAATGACTTTCATCACTCACCAAGGAACTTACTGCTATAAAGTGATGTCGTTCGGACTCAAGAATGCGGGGGCCACTTACTAGAGGTTAGTCACCAAAATGTTCAAGGAACAGCTCGGCAAAACAATGGAGGTCTATATCGATGATATGCTGGTAAAGTCGGCAAAGAAGGAGGACCACATTGGCCATCTGCAAGAAGCCTTCGAGATATTGAGGCGGTACGTGATGAAGTTAAACCCGGAAAAGTGCGCCTTCGGCGTG
Organism: Nicotiana attenuata; assembly: GCF_001879085.1. Lineage (NCBI taxonomy): Eukaryota > Viridiplantae > Streptophyta > Magnoliopsida > Solanales > Solanaceae > Nicotiana > Nicotiana attenuata. The sequence continues at coordinate 545,387 of NW_017670453.1, forward strand.
GCCTCAGGGAAATTCTTAGGTTTTCTCGTGTCGCAACGGGGAATCGAAGTCAACCCAGATCAAATCAAAGCCATCGACACAATACCCGAAGTGCTGACCAGCAAAAAATAGGTACAGAAGCTGACAGGGCGAATTGCCGCCCTGTCGAGGTTCATTTCACGATCCTCGGACAGATGTCACAAATTCTTCAACGTATTAAGAAAAGACCACTAGTTGCAATGGAACAAGGAATGCATCGATGCCCTGAGGAAGCTAAAAGCGTACCTGTCCTCACTGCCGCTACTCGTCAAAGCAGACCCAGGTGAGTGCCTACTCGTATATTTGGCGGTATCCGAAGTCGCTGTTAGTGCAGTCTTGGTCCGCGAAAACAAAGGTACGCAATCCCCTATTTACTATACCAGCAAAACCTTAATAGATGCCGAGACAAGGTACCTTCACCTTGAAAAACTAGCCCTGGCACTGGTCGTAGCTTCACGAAAGCTTAGACCATATTTTCAGTGTCACCCCGTAAAGGTAGTAACAACCTTCCCCCTGAGAAGTATCCTGCATAAACCCGAACTCTCGCGTAGACTCGCCAAATGGGCAATAGAATTAAGCGAGCACGATATAACTTACCAACCGCAAACTACCATTATGTCGCAGGTGCTCGCCAATTTCGTCGCCGACTTCAGCGCAGAAATATTGCCTGCGGCGGAACAGGAAGCGCTTCGCGCTTCCGCATGTACCGACCTCTGGACCCTCTATACTGACGGCGCTTCGAACGCCTCGGGATCAGGACTGGGACTCGTCCTCGAAGTCCCCACGGGCGAAGTAATTCGCCAGTCCATACGATGGCCAGAGATGACTAACAACGAGGCCGAGTACGAGGCTGTGATTGCAGGTCTAAAATTAGCCCTCAAGTACGGCGCCCGACGACTCATCCTCCATTGCGACTCCCAACTCGTTGTAAATCAAGTCACCGAGACTCCAAATCAAAGAGCAGAGACTACAGAGGTATCAGTCGAAAATCCGCAAACTACTACCGGAGTTTGAAGAGTGCCGCCTCGACCAGATCCCCAGGGCACAAAACATGGAAGCAGATGGCCTCGCCAAATTAGCTGCGACCACCAAAAATATTAACAAGGAAAGCGTGGTCACCCTCCTTCACTCAGCCATAGACCACATCGAGGTACTTTCTCTGAACCTAACTTAGGACTGGCGAAACCGCTTTGTGTCCTATTTACAGGATAGAATACTCCCGCAAGACAAGAAAGAGGCCAAGAAACTCCGGGTGCAGGCAGCTCGATACAGCATGGTAAATCATGACCTCTACAAAAGAACATTTGGCGGCCCCCTAGCCAAATGTCTTTGACCACACCAAACTAGGCAAGTACTGGAGGAAGTACACGAGGGTCACTGCGGCTCCCATACAGGGAATCGCGCCCTCGTTCGATGTCTCATTCGCGTCGGCTATTACTGGCCTATAATGAAAAAGAAGCCGCGAACTACGTCCGGAGATGCGAGCAATGCCAAAAGTATGCCCCTATGATACATCAAGCAGGGGAACTCCTCCATTCGGTCATCTCGCCATGGCCTTTCATAAAATGGGGAATGGACATAGTCGGCCCGCTTCCGGCAGGACGAGGAAAGATACGTTTCCTTTTGGTTTTAACTGACTATTTCTCTAAGTGGGTGGAAGCAGGTGCGTACGCCAAATACGCGAACAGGAGGTCATCGCCTTTATATGGAAGAATATTATATGCCGATTCGGCATCCCCAAAGAAATCACCTGCGACAACGGACCCCAGTTCGTCGGAAAGAAAACGATCGAGTTCTTCGAAAAATGGCATATCAAGCGGATACTCTCCACACCATATCACCCCGCTGCCAATGGCCATGCCGAGTCCTCCAACAAAGTGGTATTACATATTAAAAAAGAAGCTCGAAGAAGCCAAAGGACTATGGCCCGAATTATTACCTGAATTATTATGGGCGTATCGAACTACACCAAAGTCCAGCACGGGAGAAACGCCATACTCACTGGTCTACGGGACCGACGCAGTCATACCCATCGAAGTTGGGGAGCCTAGCATGAGATACTCCCATATAAGCGGAGCAGTTAACGACGAGAGTAGGTTGCAAGACCTAGATGAGGTCGAAGAACGGAGAGATATGGCCCACAAAAGAATGATAGCCGAGAAGCAGCAAGTAGAGAGGTATTACAACAAAAAAGCAAAGGTAAGATCACTCAAAGTTGGCGACTACGTCCTCAAAGCCAAAACACTGACATCAAAAGACCTAAACGAAGGAAAGTTGGGAACCAACTAGGACGGACCATATAAAATCATAGCGATGGCTAACAAAGGAGCATTCCAACTAGAAACGATGGAAGGAAAACCACTCCAAAATAACTGGAACGTCGCCCATCTCAAGTATTTCCACTTCTGAAAGGTGTCACCTAAGCCGTACTCTTTTTCCCTTACTTGAGTTTTGTCCCAATCGGGTTTTCTCAGGGAGGTTTTTAACGAGGCGGCAACAGAGGACACCCTGTGGATCATAGCGCTGTTCATCACCTCGGCCCATTGGCACGACCTCTGGGCCAAAGTGATGAAGGGACTACACCAGGCAACTTCCATTATAAGAACACCAGGGAACTTCCATTGTAACCAGGAAACTTCCATTGTATGAACAGAATCCCATTGTATAAATAGAAATTTCCGTTGCGTGAACAGTATTCTTCATTCGAATGAATACCTCCATCTTGTATACGGCGCATACTACTTTGACCACGGTCGAAGCAACATCCTAATGTCTAAGGCCATCTACATCGGTTCGACCTCGCTCGAGCTACGTCGGATACTACTTCGACCACGATCAAAGCAACATCCTAATGGCTAAGGCCATCGACACCGGTTCGACCTCGCTCAGGCTACGACGGATACTACTTCGACCACGGTCGAAGCAACATCCTAATGGCTAAGGCCATCGACATCGGTTTGACCTCGCTCGGGCTACGACAGATACTACTTCGACCACGGTCGAAGCAACATCCTAATGGCTAAGGCCATCGACACCTGTTCGACCTCGCTCGGGCTACGACGGATACTACTTCGACCACGGTCGAAGCAACATCCTAATGGCTAAGGCCAGCGACATCGGTTCGACCTCGCTCGGGCTACGACGGATACTACTTCGACCACGGTCGAAGCAACATCCAAATGGCTAAGGCCATCGACATCGGTTCGACCTCGCGCGAACCACGATGAAATATGGTTATAATGATATTCAGTACGTCCCTACGAAGACTAAGTGTCACGCTTCAAACTAAACAAAAAAAACGACGAACAAACAAAGTGGCAAAAATAGTTTATATTACAGCAAAATGTTATTTACATTCGCCCGTACAAGAGGGCCCTAATACAACCAGCGCTCAAAAACTTTCAAATAAAACAACAGAACTGAAACTATTCGTTGGCCCCAACAGGGTAAGCATCTTCATACCATGAGTCTGAATCGAGGCGGTTCACATCGTAAGGGGAGACACCCTCCCCATCGGGAGTGTCAGGCTCATATCCACATGACTCACGAGCCGTACGTGCCTCAGCGTGCACTTTCTGAACTTCCACCTCTGTCACACGGCCCTCGGCACGAAAGGCTCTATACACATCGAGTCGAGCCTCCGCATAGACCCACATCTCATATAAACTACAATTTGAGCCCTGACCAACCAGAGGGCGAGATGTGGAAGGCCCGGGGCGGCGATCTGCTTCTCCTGCCCTCGGCAGAGCTACTTGCCTTTGCAGCGAGGACAATTTCGCCCCCACCTTCCCAAGATGCCTTTCAAGCTCCGCAACCCGACTGCTTGAGGTCTCCCTTTCCTGTGTATGTTCCGACCTATATAGGCGGAGGGCATCCTCCAAGGAGACCGTCTCAGAAATAGCGGCGGCCAACTTATCAGCACTTGCATTCAATTCGCCCCTGAGCCCGGCAATCTCCGCTGTCTTGGCGCTCAGTTCGGCGCCCAAATCGGCCACCTTCAACTGTAGGTCGGCATTCTCTGCAGTCACCCCTCGACCCCATTCGAGTTCATCCTCCTTCGCCTTAAGGAGGACCTCTAATTCGCTGTTACGAGCGATGGCCCTCACAAGCTCCTCATCTTTCTCCTCTAGTTCCGCAACCCTGCTGTCCAACTGGGCCTCCCGCTGTTTGAGCCCTTCGTGAAACACCTGGAATTCAGGGTCTTGAAGGTAGAGGTCGGATACCACCCGGTGCTTGGCACGGTGCTGCTGGTATTTCGTCGACATTTTCTTATAAAGATCTGTCCTCCTTCCTTCACGACGACCCCTCTTTACCTCCAGGACGAGGGTCTGAAAAGAGGAAAAAGAAGTAAGCACACATTTCCATGTCAACCCTACAATACAAAAGAAAAGGGGAGGGGGAAACACACATAAAGGGCCATGCCAGCGACCTTCCGAGACAGCTCTGTATCACTCATCGTTCTAAGCGTCTCGCTCTCAGTAGTGGCGCATAAAAGGGTAAGGTTCGAAGCGACCTGCTCACTATTTAGCAGCAAATTGTAATCCCCCGAGATTACTATGCGACGGTCATACCCATCCGTCATCGTTTTCACGTAGGTGTGGCAACCCAAAAATTCATTTACATCCTCCGGTGCGACGTCGGAACCCGACCCGTCAGCTTTCACACTAGGCCCTCCAACGTTAGTCGACGCACCCCCCTCAACGGAGCGCACCGAGCTAGCTCCAGGGGCAGCCCTCCTCTCGTGGGCTGACCTCCCCGACAAAATAGCATCAGCCATGAACACAGGCATTGACGTCGTCCGAGATTCCCCACTCCCGTCAGCATCAGTAGCCACCCCCTTTCTTAACTCCAACCTTCTCCTTTTCCTCTCTAATGTTTCGTCACCATCAGAGAATTCGTCGATAGGATGAGAGGTTGGCGCCAACGAGGGTGTGTTTCTTGCCGTCGCAGATGCGGATGGAGTTTCCCGCCGAAGAGGTAGAGGACGGCCCTCTCGGACAGACGTATACAAGACGTCCTAAGCTCCTATGACAGCAGCAGGTCGCCTAAAAGCAGGGACTGGAGCCTTTCTCCTAGAAGCTCCCCGACCTGTCATCAACAAAAAACATACAAGTGAGATAGAGCCACATAACCGGCGATGCAATAAATCAAAGGTTTACCTGAGGAAGCCTTAGGGCCGTAGCGGTGAATGAAGGCGGCCCAAGTTCGCGTCTCCTCCGCATGCGGCAACAGGCCGGCAACCCAATTCCTGAGGTCGATAACAGGCTAGGGTGGGCGAGCCATAGCTGCAAAACAAACGGTCAGAAGCAACATTTGCGGAAGATGGAGAATACGATGAACTACGATACTTACGATTGTCGTTCCACTTTTCTGGGAACCCGGCGGGGTTAGAAACCATGTGCTCAGTCTTGATAAAGAAGTATTTGTGCTAATACTTACGGCTCGGCCGGTCGTCTGTTCCGACCACCAACCCCTTCGTGCCACGAAGCCTTAGGTGCACTATGGTGCCCCTAAGAAAACCAGGCGAGAATAAATGCAAGAGGTGGTGCACGCTGACGTCACTCCCGGCTAGTTCCGCATATTTAGTCAACAAAAAGAGCACTTTGAGTGTGTATGGCGTGAGCTGAGCCGGGCAGATATGATAGAATCTGCAGAACTCATCCGCCAAAGGAAAAAGTGGCAAGGTATAACCGATCATAAATGGGTACTCATAGAAAGCGCAGTACCCGGGTCTGTGAACGTTAGCGTAGTCCCCACCCGCCAGAACCATCTCCACGTGGGCAGGGATATCATATTTTATACAAAGAGCGTCGAGATGAGTTTGGTCTGTCTCGAAAAGTACGGGGCTCGGAGTAGGAAGTGGGTTCTTACTGAAGTCACTCCGAGATGAGGGATGTCGTGGTAATAATGCCTCCACTGTAAGAGGACTGTCGTCATCCTCCACATCCACTTCTCCGCTATCAGAGAAAGGCACTGCACTCACCGGAGCAATCTCAGGAACCTCATCAGTAGGGCGATGAGATTTCGGCATGATTTTGTATAGAGGTAGCGAGTCACACCAATGGAGAATGAGAAAAGAAGGCTTCCGATCGAAAATGAAAGCGAGAAAATGAGGATATGCGAAAATGGGAGAAGAAGATCGAAGAATTCTCGAGAGTGGCTAAAGTTCTTCAGCGAGATTGAACCCTTCACCCATTTATAGGGTTGGGTGGCGCCAGAATCGAGGCGGCAGGTTTCAAATCAGCGCGGGAAACCAAGTGCCAAACCGTCAGCTTTTCTGCCTTGAAAATACGTATAATGATGACGCATACAAACGCTGACGTCATCCAGGGAGGAGCGTTCTTTTCAACGTTCCGTCGAATGTGATTATGATCTCCTCTACTGGCCACGGCATAACGTTTCGGCAAGCCAAATTCTCTTTAAAAGAGGCACTAATTCCGCCCATCGAGGACCTCACTGCGACCTCGACAAACGGAGGGACTAACTGTATGGGTTCGAATTTGGTCGATCACGTCTCAAAGGTAGCACGACCAACCATTAGGTATCAACGTGTCGGTATAGGGGGAAGAGGCGACCCAGGAAGGAAAGGAGAGACCTCCTCGTGTCGTCGTCAGTTCCGTTATAAAATATACTTTTCCTTTTGTCGTTCATATAATGTGTAAAGGATCCTCCATTATATAAGGGGGATCCAGGTCTTGTAATAATGGGATCTTTTTTGAGGGATAAGAAAGACAAATTCCCTCTCTTTTTCTCTCTACTCTTTATCTTTCTACTGATCTATCTCTTCTACTGTGGCAAGTCCATCTTCCTAAAAACTATCCTAGGGTTTATTATTTTCAACTACGATTTACTCCTTCATCTTTTTGATTGATTTGCTTAAAAAGAGTTAACATCTTTTGAGTCAAACATTAGTGACGATAACAGCGAGTTAAAAAGGAGAAATAAAAAAAAAAGAACTCGAGAGGGATGAATGTGAAGTACTCCGTATCTGCAAAATGAACAATCAAATTAAATTAGTCACATACATTCTGCAAAATGGGAAGAAGTTATATTTATATTAACTCTGTGAATGTTTCTTAAAAGTAAGTTGGAGAACCAATGGTATCGACTTCAATTACGTGTATTTAATTGCCTATAGAATTTTAAGCATCACAAAACTTTGATTTGGTCCCAATATGGTAAAAGCTTACTCGCACCGGGTGTTTACACCAAACTATATTAACTCACTATGGTTAATTAATTTACTTTCTTATATTCAAACGGTATTTAAAAGGAAAATCCATAGCAAAGACTATCCTAGGGTTGTTTTTGGACATGAATATAATTTTCGGTTGTTTTTGAAGTTTTGTGAGTGATTTAAGTGAAAATTTTGGAAAACAGTTTTTTTGAAGTTTTTCAAATTTTCGAAAAATTTTAAAATTCATCTTCAAGTGAAAATTGGAAATTTTATGGCCAAACACTGATTTCGAAAAACAATGAATTCTTTTCGAAAAAAGTAAAAAAAATTCTTATGTCCAAACGGGCTCAAGTCTTTAATTAAACTTTTCATTTACCAAACGTTTTCATTTACATATACATTGTACATTAAGAGAAACATTTTCAACTCTCAAGTAAATGTAAGATTACTTATTTCGTATCAAAATATTATAACAGTAGTATTTAGTGAAGGGTAAAATTGTCTTTCAGCTTTTGATGGATATTTTGATAATTTAATTTCAACTTGAAGCTTCACACTTATAATATAGTATATATATATGATATATGATGATTAGCCTATTTAATGTCCAAAAATAAATCACTTTTTTAGCTCCTCATATGTACACAGAACAAGTATGTTTCTAGAAGTTAATTGAAGTAGAGGAACACAACTTCTATGATTTTGATAGTTCATATTTGCGTTATAATTAGTGCGATTTTACGTTGTAGCTAAATGATGTAGGATCAAATTTCATCCAATGTCTTTGTCAAAATAGTATGGGCTAGACAGTATTCAAATTAAAAAAATGTAGCCCGATGCATTAAATTCCTGCTCTGCGCGGGGTTCGGGGAAGGGCCGGACCATAAGGGTCTATTGTACGCAGCCTTACCCTACATTTCTGCAAGAGGCTATTTTCACAGCTCGAACCCGTGATCTCCTGGTCACATGGCAACAACTTTACTAATTACGCCAAAGGATTGATAATTGAAAAATAATCAACGTTTGCATGGTTATTGAAAATACCTACTATTTAATGCAGAGATACAAGACAAAAATACCCTTAGCTAAAATACCGAAAAAATCCAGCATAATATGTTGGATTATAAAGCTCCTACGTACAAAACTCTAGCACATTGTGCTGGAGTTCAAACTTCAAAGACATCTTGTATGCGAACTCCAGCATATTATGGTGGAGTTTAACTTAGAAAAGTTCAAATTCCAGCATATTTTGAACTCCAACATATTATGTTGGAATTCCACATGTAAAAAGTTGAACTCCAACATATTACGCTGGATTTTTTCGATTTTTTTTTTTTTTTTTTTGGTAATTAGTCAAATTTTATTTACCAAGGAGAAAAATATGTACAAACAAATCAAAACCGCTAAAGTTAGACAGCCCAACTTTAGCACACCTATCTCATTCACCTCCCCCCCCCCTTCCCCCCCCGCGCCCTTTTTATACCAGCTATCCTACTATTCCATTGTCCTCTACCTATCAATTTACCGAGGCCTACAACACTTCTTCCAGCTATCCTACTATTCCATTGTCCTCTACCTATCAATTTACCGAGGCCTACAACACTTCTTTGTTTGCCCAAAAAAGTCTTTAGGTTCCTCTCTTGGTGCAAATAATAGATACAACCAGCCATCAGCCATCCTAAATATACCAACTTTGGCATTTTTTTCCTTTAGCATGATTGATTGTCCCAGTTAACTTCTTGACTCCATCCCGTAGGTAATCTGTTGATGCCTTGCCAGTTGAGCAGTTTGGTCCATAATTCTGCAAAGAACTTGCATCTGAAGAACAAATGTTCTATGGATTCTTCTTCAGTGTTTTAACTTATATTTTTGTCCAAATCTATTCGCATGAAAAAGTATCTAAATTTTAATTTTTAAAAATATAGCTAATTTTCAACTGTCAATTGTAAATTAGGCTATTTTTGAATTTCTCCCTTCTCTTCAATCACGTATCCGTTCCATTCCTGAAACTTAATCAACAATTGTAAAGTTACAGCTTTCGTCTTACAAGATCAAAAGTTATGATTCGAGCTGCAGTTGCTAATTTTAACTCTAATGGCAATTTTTACCAATTAAATCTTCCCTGCTACGCATGGGCGGAGGTAGAGTATTATTTGCGGTTTCAGACGAACTCAGTAACTTTTGTTTAAATCTTGTATTTGTATTAAAAAATTTATTAAATATATATAACTATTTAATTGTGAGCTCAATAACTAAGACATATGATGAGTTCGATAATACGTTCAGAACTCAACTTCAAATCCTGACTCTTCCTCTTCCTCTAATAGGCTTTTAACATGGGGAGATACTCAAATTCAAGTTAAAACATACCACAATCATGCTTTGCTTATCACAATTGCATTCAACACTCTGCATGGGTATGGTGGGTTGCGTGTATTATTTGTGGAGAGTGGAGACAAAAGCAACTTGTAAGAAGGAAATTACTCGTAAACAATGATGTTGGAGGTCTCAGCTTATTCCAATTAAGCAATTATCAACCCAACCCATTTTTTGTTTCTTATTACTGTAACCCATCATTTATCCATTAGTATAAAAATATCTGGCTGGGTATCCCAAATGGATGGAAAGTGAATCAATCAGTATCTTCAACGTGGCCCAATAAGGCCCATCCAATTGTCTCCTTTCTCCATTTTCCTATATGAACCAGAACGCGGTTTCCTCCGGCAGACGGTCTACAATGGCGTCAATTTCCGTTCTTTCTTTCTTTTTCCTTGTCTCTTTCTGCCTCACTCCAGTTACCATTTCCGTCCAATCCGATGAATATGAAACTTTTATCATTCACGTTTCCAAATCCGATAAGCCCCGTGTTTTCACCACCCACCACCATTGGTACTCCTCCATCATCCGATCCGTTTCTCAACACCCTTCTAAAATCCTCTACACCTACGAACGCGCCGCCGTAGGATTCTCCGCCCGCCTCACTGCCGCACAGGCCGATCAGCTCAGTCGTATTCCCGGTGTAATCTCCGTCCTTCCCGATGAAGTACGCCACCTCCACACCACCCATACCCCTACCTTCTTGGGACTTGCTGACTCCTTCGGCCTCTGGCCCAATTCCGAATACGCTGATGACGTTGTCGTTGGGGTTCTGGACACGGGTATCTGGCCGGAAAGGCCGAGTTTTTCGGACGAGGGTCTCTCTCCAGTTCCTTCAAGTTGGAAAGGGAAATGCGTTACTGGACCAGATTTTCCTGAAACCTCATGTAATAAAAAAATCATAGGTGCTCAAATGTTTTACAAAGGGTATGAAGCTAAACATGGCCCAATGGATGAATCAAAAGAATCAAAATCGCCAAGAGATACTGAAGGACATGGAACACACACAGCATCAACTGCAGCTGGTTCTGTAGTGGCAAATGCTAGCTTTTACCAATATGCCAAAGGTGAAGCTAGAGGTATGGCTATAAAAGCAAGAATAGCTGCATACAAGATTTGCTGGAAAAATGGTTGTTTTAATTCTGATATATTGGCTGCCATGGATCAAGCTGTTGACGATGGTGTGCATGTGATATCACTTTCTGTTGGGGCTAACGGTTATGCTCCACATTATCTCTATGATTCTATTGCAATTGGAGCTTTTGGTGCATCCGAACATGGCGTCCTTGTCTCATGTTCAGCTGGAAATTCTGGTCCCGGCGCTTATACGGCAGTGAACATCGCACCCTGGATTCTCACCGTTGGTGCTTCAACTATAGATCGTGAGTTCCCTGCAGATGTTATTTTAGGAGATAATAGAATATTTGGTGGTGTTTCATTGTACTCCGGCAATCCTTTGGCCGATACCAAATTGCCGGTGGTTTATTCCGGCGACTGTGGTAGCAAATACTGTTATCCAGGAAAGCTAGACCCGGAAAAAGTTGCCGGAAAAATAGTTCTGTGCGATAGGGGAGGCAACGCTAGGGTTGAAAAAGGGAGTGCAGTGAAGCAGGCAGGCGGAGTAGGGATGATACTCGCTAATTTGGCTGACTCCGGCGAAGAACTCGTCGCCGATTCACATCTTCTCCCGGCGACGATGGTAGGTCAAAAAGCAGGAGACAAAATAAGACACTACGTCAAGTCTGATCCATCTCCGACGGCGACGATCGTGTTCAGAGGAACCGTGATAGGAAAATCACCGGCGGCGCCACGTGTAGCGGCGTTCTCGAGCCGAGGACCTAATCATTTGACGCCGGAGATACTTAAACCGGATGTTATTGCACCTGGAGTTAACATTTTGGCCGGTTGGACCGGATCTGTTGGACCGACGGATTTGGATATTGACACGAGAAGAGTGGAATTTAATATTATTTCTGGGACTTCCATGTCGTGCCCTCACGTTAGTGGATTGGCTGCTTTACTTAGAAGGGCCCACCCAAAGTGGACCCCAGCAGCGGTAAAGTCAGCACTTATGACAACAGCTTACAATTTAGATAATTCTGGTAAAGTATTTACAGATCTTGCCACTGGCCAAGAATCTACTCCTTTCGTTCATGGATCAGGTCATGTAGACCCGAACCGAGCATTGGATCCGGGTTTGATTTACGATATCGAAACTAGTGATTACGTGAATTTCCTATGCTCCATTGGTTATGACGGCGACGATGTCGCCGTGTTCGTGAGAGATTCTCCTCGAGTAAATTGCAGTGAACGGAATTTGGCTACTCCGGGAGACCTGAATTACCCGTCGTTCTCCGTTATTTTTACCGGTGAGAGTAACGGTGTGGTAAAATACAAGCGGGTGGTGAAAAATGTAGGGGAAAGTACAGATGCTGTTTATGAAGTGAAGGTGAACGCGCCGCCGTCTGTGGAGGTGAGTGTATCGCCGACGAAGCTTGTTTTCAGTGAGGAAAAGCAAAGTTTGTCGTATGAGATTAGCTTAAAGAGTAAAAGCAGTGGTGATCTGGAGATGGTGAAGGGGATTGAATCTGCATTTGGGTCGATTGAATGGAGTGATGGAATTCACAATGTGAGAAGCCCAATTGCGGTGCGTTGGCGTCATTATTCTGGTGCATCCATGTGAGTAATGGATGTTTGTTGTTGGATCAGCTTGACAATGTAGCCGATGATTGTTCTTTATTGCATGGACCAATAAACTGGGATGATGACAAATTGAAAGAGGAAATGTCCTTAGAGGACCATCGAATTTGTCCAACTTGATGTTGCCTTTAATTTAACTTTATTTACCTTTTTTTCTCTGTTTTGGATGTTGTTCAGATTGATGTACATATGAATGAAGCATACCCAGTTGTTTCACTGTAATTGCGGAACAGTTTAAAAATCGCATGATACGTGCAATTGAATACCAATTCCAATAAATCCTATTCCAATATAAATCAGGCTCATTTGTAGCGTCACAAACAAAAAGCACTTGAAATAAGAGTTTCCAGGTCGCACTACGTTAAGAGTCATGTAATATTAGATGCAATAGCATGATCTCCCCTTGCTGCAATTTAATGAATCCTCTAGTGACCATACTTCTGAAACTCCCACTCACTGTTATCTGCAGAGTAATAAAAATAATTCCAACCATTACAAAGTTCACAACCCTACTAGAAAAGAAAAACCCGATGATAATACCTAATGGGCACACTTGACGGGTTTTGAGCCATCGACTGATGCAGTGGAAATGGAAGGCATGGTTACATACACCTGCGAGAATCTCGATCAAGACAGCAATATAATTAAGAAAGAAACATTGACCAGTAGAAAGAACAAATACTACTCCCTCCGTTTCCATTTAGATAAGTTAATTTGACTCGGCACGGAGTTTAAGAAGAAAAAAAAAAAAGACTTTTGAAACTTATGGTCTTAAAAGTTTAAGGGGTAAAAGCTTTGTGGAGTCATGACATTTGTGTGGTTATAAAAGCTTCTCATTAAGGGTAAAATAGGTAAAATGAAAGTTTAAAGTTGAATTATTTCCAAATTCAGAAAGTACCCATCTAATTTGAAACAGAGGGAGTAGTAGTTAAGGAAATATACCTAAAGACCCCCTTACCCCTCAATAAAACATCAGGAAGGTCAAAGGAAAAACGAAAACAAAATGCATAGAGAGTTAACGTAGGTACATAAATGGGAGAGAAGCAGATGAAAAGATGCAGTAAACTAGATTTACATCTAACTTAGTATAAAAGATTGACATGCTAGAATTACTTCATGTTAAGGACTCACATACCAAGCCAACCAGGGCAAAGTTTATCAAACCAATAAACATGGTTTGAGGAGGCACGTGCACACACAAGTAAAACCAAGAGAGTTTGTAGAACCAATAAACATGATTTGAAGAGGGGAATGTAATAATAATCATGAAAGTTAAACCAAGATGAACTTCACATACTTGATCAAAATGAGGAAAGGGAGCTTATTCACTTAATCTATATCACAGTGCTGTACATCATAGACGATTCACATGTTTCGATGTCTTGTGAATGCTTCAGCAATGCTCTAACATGTCCTTTTATTTCAAAAGACAACAGGATAATATACAAAACACACATTGTTCTATTTAAGAAATGGTTCCAACGTTGTGGTTTTGCTTGAAGTATGCTCTACTATAAACATGGAATCTATTTAGAGAAACAGGACAATAAAAAAGACGAAGCACTTGAGCAAGAAATAGAACCAGTTGCTCCTTCAGTTTCAAGTATTGACTCAACAACTAGTAGCATTCTTGTTGGAGAACCTCTCACAATCCTTGCAAGCAACAGGCCAAATACTAGTCATCTCTTGTACAAAATGTTTACTTTCATGGAACAAAATCCCCGAAAGTAAACAGACCTAAATGCTGAATTTGCAACTACATATTGAAGAGAAAATTCAAAGTGAAGAAAAAATTTTGTGAGAATAAGCTATAAATAAATGCAGATACATAAAAAGCCAAGCATGACCCCCACCCCCCCCTCAAACCCCCAAGATTTATCCCGCGCATTAGGCAGTCATGATGCTTCACACCTGGAAAAAGAACTAACAAGAACGAACGATATGTTCTTTATATTTTTCCATGCAATTGTGAAAACAACGCAAGTCTAGGAAAGCAAATCATGAATGCATGCTCTGAATATGCAAAATAACCCAATTGTTCTTATTCCAAAAGTACATTTAGTGCTAGTTTCATCTATTGTGTTTTCTTCTCCATGCAGTTTATGCATCCAAATTGGAGCTAGTCCTTTTGCTGCTCATGAGTCTCCATAGTGAGTTCAATGTAAAAAGATAATATGGGAACAAAGGTTATTGGCTTATAACCCCAAAAAGATGAAGGAGAAAAGAAAAGAGAGAAATGCTGAATGAAAAGAAGCATGGTAGAGCAAAAAGCTAATTGGAACCTACCCGAAATTGGGACAAAAGCCACCCTCAACCCGGCACAGTCCATCCAACCTCCAATATACAGTTCTCCCCTCTCCAGCCTGTCTTCGGAAAAACAACTCCATACCAACATACACCACCCAAAGAAAAAAAAAGCTTTCCACTTTTCTGGATACTTTTATTAATTATATTAGCATAATATTGAGGTTAGAGGTTTGATTTAGTGCATATGGTGCTTTCATTCAAGTTGGATTTTGGTGCATGAGTTTGAGCATAGAGCTTTCATCTTGCGAAAATTATTTTGGTTTTTCATTGATGTTTGAAGCTTTCATCTATAAAGGGAGGGGAAGAGTAATGTTTGCTTAAGAAATGGTAGAAGATAGGAAGAGAGTTACAGTAATTCTCATCAATAGATGCCTTGTCAGGATTTAGGGAGGGGTAAAAGAAAGGAGCCACAGACAAGGAAAAAAGGGAGTAACAATTGAAAGACTTGGCCAAAGGCTTTTAGGACTATGGAGACATTACTCTAGCCTCTATCACAGTAAATGTGATGGTTGAAACAATATGCCTAATGCAATGATATCAAGTTTGTTATATGCCACTAAAATACACTCATCTAGTCATGTGCTTTTCGACACACGCACAAACCAGATACATCAGGACACCAAATTCATAAAACATAAGCTATAAGCATCTTTCACCATGGCATATGTTCATCCCTTGCCAATGATTACTAATATGGAATAGATGTATATTGTCTCAAGGCACAAAGGAAACATATACACGCCCCTGTCTGGTATGGAATTGGAATGCGGAACATTAAACCTCATTCATATATAAACTCATCAATAATTGATTCAGTTAACCAGGAAACTGCTAAAACACATAGTGGAAACATCAAATATTAACTGCAAGAGATATTTTAAGCAAGGGAAAAATAGATGAAGTGAATACTAAAGTGAGAAAACACACAATTCCATTAGCAAGAAAGCAATCAACTACATCTTACAAGTCCACAATTATAAGAACTTGCAGAATGAAAAAACAGCTTTTAAGTGAGATGATTTCAGCTTGTTATCACCAAGTGTCATTTTAGCAATTATTTCTAAGAAATATATTTAAAAGAAGAGATTGAGAACAGCGTACCCCAAGCAACAGTGCACTCCTCGCTAGTGGCACTAGCTTGATTAGCTTGACATTCGATGCCTGATAGCAATTTTCACACAATGGAACAAATAAATAGAGGATAAAGTATCCATCTTTTTCCTTTTTTAGGTAAAAGAGAAGCTAAAGAAAATCTTCAAAATACTCACAGAGGTCCATAATATGGTTCCTGCAAATAGCACAGTTGTCTACAACAATATCTGCATCAGCAATTTCACCAATCACGTCAGCTAAACACTAATTTTATACCGGTTGATCGGGAATAGCAACTACAAACAATTCCAACAAAAAAAGTAAAAAATAAAAGAAAGAAAGAAGGGATGCAGTGAGTTAGAAAAAAAAGCGAACCCCAAGCCCATAACGCGACCGCGTTCCATTTCTTTATCTCAAAACGCTTGGGTTTCTTCGTAGAAGAAGACGCTAATGACGGCGCCATACCGGTGGATCCTTCACCGGCGGGAGTCA
Organism: Nicotiana attenuata; assembly: GCF_001879085.1. Lineage (NCBI taxonomy): Eukaryota > Viridiplantae > Streptophyta > Magnoliopsida > Solanales > Solanaceae > Nicotiana > Nicotiana attenuata. Next base: position 561,549 of record NW_017670453.1, read on the forward strand.
TTTCAACGTCGGTATCCATTGCTGACAAATCAGAGAACGTAAATCCTAATTATCGGGCTATCGATCGAACTGAAGTGGAGGGAATAATAAAGTTCCCTTTTGCGAGTGAATTCGGGTAAAAATAGGGTAAAATTCATTTACGCCACCAAAACTTTCTTTTAAAAATCAAATTTCCCCTTCAATTTTGAACAGTAGTCATTTTTCCATCTTTATCCTACACAATGCCTTTTTGCCCTTAAATTTTCAAATCCCTTTATATAATACTTTTTTATTCTATGATATTTTTATGGGTTTAACTTTAATTTAACTTTTGTTATACCTTATTATAAATGAATTTTATAATATAAATTTAGAAATTAGTTTATTAATGGTAATCAAAATCCAAAAATCTATATCTTACAATAGAGAACAAGAGAGAAAGTTAACGGGCAAAGGTGGTAAGAGGAATCAATTGAATCCCCTTGCCAGAAAATTAGAATGCACAAAACCAAAATTTTAGTTATATATAAAATTTTGAATCCCATTTACATAAGAACATGATATTAAAGTGGTATAGAGATTCGAAAGTTATCCTAGCTCACAACTTCAAATCCTAAATAAATTTTTTTGGGGTGTTTGTCAATCCTCTTATATGAATTTCTGGTTCCACCACTAAGAAAAGATAACTTAAATATATCGTTAACATGCATTGCATTAAAATAGCAATCATAAAGATAACAGTAAATTTATAATATTTATATAACGACCCGACCTGTCGTTTTGAGCTCTAGCACATCATTATGTGGTTTGAAGCCTTGAGTAGCTTCACTTCAGGTATTATGACCTGTACATGTGGTCGGAATTGAATTTCGGGAAGTTCAGAGTTGATTCGGATGGAAAATTCTCATTCAGAAGCTTTAAGTTGGAAGAGTTGACCAAGGTTTGACTTTTGAGTAAATGACCCTGGAATCGGGATTTGAAAGTTCTAACGGGTTCGTATCATGATTTTGGACTTGGGCGTATGTCCAGATCGGGTTTTGGATGACCCGTGAGCGTTTCAGCGCTTATGGTGGAAAGTTGGCATTTTGGAATAATTTCATAAGTTTGGGTTGAAGTGTATTTTAATGTTTATCGATGTTCTTTTGGAATTCCGAGACTGGGAATAGCTCCGTGTGGTGATTCTAGTCTTAGGAGCGCGTCTGAATGTGGATTTGGAGGTTCGTAGGTCATTTCGGGGTCATTCGGCGAAAGTTGGAAATGTCAAGGTTTTTGAAAAGTTTGACCGGGAGTGGACTTTTTAATATCGGGGTCAGAATCTGATTTCGGAAGTTGGAATAGGTCCGTAATGACAAATGTGACTCGTGTGCAAAATTTGAGGTCAATCAGACGTGATTTGATAGGTTTCGGTATCGGGTATGGAACCTAGAAGTGAAATAGTTCATTAGGCTTGAATCGATACGCAATTCATAGTTTTGATATTATTTGGTATGATTTAAGGCCTCGAGTAGGTCCGCGTTATGTTTTAGAACTGGTTGGTGTGATTGGACGGGGTCCTGGGGGCCTCGGGTGCGTTTCAGGATGGTTTCGGACCAAGTTTGGATGATTGGTTGTTGCTGGTTTGCTGGTGTTGGTTTTGTCCTTCAGCGAATGCGGAGGGTGAGACGAGTTCGCAAAGAAGGAATTTGGACTGGGGGCCTTTTGTTCTTTGCGTTCGCGACATGAGGGTCGTGTTCGCGAAACGTTGGGCAATGGTGCTTCGCATTCGCAAGCCCTGTCTCGCGTTCACGTAGAGTAGATGGGGAGCTGAAGCGGGTTGTGCTTGGCGAACGCGAGGGGCTTGCTGCGTTCGCGAAGAAGAAACTTTGGTCCTGAGTTTGCTAAGCTTCGCGAATGCGAGGGCAGTGCCGCGTTCGCGAAAAAGGACAAACCTGGGCAGTGAAGTTTTAAAACGGTGATTTGGCCATTTTCATTTTATTTCATCCATAGGAGCCGAGCTTGGAGCGATTTTGGAGCACCATTTTCAGCATCAATCAAAAGGTAAGTGATTCCCACATATTTCAAGTTAAATACATGATATATATGGATTTAAACATGAGAATTAGTAGAAATTTTGGATTTGAAAGAAAAACCTAGAAATTGGTATTTTTGGATTTTGACCATGAAATTGGACATGGAATTGGGAATAAATCATATATTTGAGTTCGTGGTGTTATGGTAATGATTCTCTTCGAAAACTTTCGGAATCCGGGCATGTGGGCCAAATGTGACTTTATCGACTTTTTGAGCGGAGTTGGAAATTGTTATAAATTGATTTATTATGAGTATTAGAGTATATATTCATGGATTTGTACATTTATGTACTAGTTTTGGAGCGACGGGCACCGATTTAAGGTGTTAGAGGCCATCGCGTTCCCGATGAAGAATTTTGGACTGAAGCAAGTTTGTGCTTCGCGAACGCGAGAGTTCTTCCGCGTTCTCGAAGAAGGGATCACTGGGCAGTTATAAATATTTCAAAAACGAGGGTTTAGCCATTTTTATCAAAACTTGAGATAGAGAGCTCGGATTTGAACGAAATTTTGGAGGATTTTCAGAAGAAGCTATTCGGTAATGATTGTTGACTCATTTATGGTTATACTTCATTAATCTATAGTTGATTCCATCCTTTAATTTTGGATTTGAGTTGAGAGATCTAGAAAAAAGGGAAAAGTTCTTCAACAAAATTTTTGGGTTTTGATTGAGATTTTGACACCGGATATGAGTAATTTTGGTACGAGTGAACTCGCGGTTGAATGGGTGTTCGTATTTTATGACTTTTACCCGATTTCGAGACGTGGACCCGGGTCGACTTCTTGGGGCGATTTTCTAATTTCTGGTTAAAGTCTTGATTTCATTAATTAGATTAGTTCCTTATAGTTATATTTATAGTATGTAATTGCTTTTGGCTAGATTTGAACCATTCGGAGTCGGAAAATCGAGGAAAAGGCATTCTTACTGATTGAATGTGCTTGTTTCGAGGTAAGTGGCTTGCCTAACCTTGTGTGGGGAAAATCCCCTTAAGATTTGGTACTGTTGTGATACTTCTGTGATATGTGAGCATCGTATACGCGAGGTGACGAGTGCGTACACGGGCTAATTGTTGAAAAATCCGGTTTTTACTGAGTAGTCACATGTTTTATCTTAATTGAGTTATACCAGCATGTGTAGTCATCCTGTTTAGCCTAATATCGCATGTCTACGTGTCTTAAATGCTTATTTGAACTCTTTGCAGCATGCTTAGTTGATTTCCTGTTTTTCTTTAATCTATAGCAGTCTTAACTGTAGAATTCTTGCTGTTAATTGTTGTATTCATCAGTTTCGAGTTGTGTGTTTACTTTTGGGACTACGAGGCATTACCTCGGAAGATCCCCCTAGACATTTACTTTTGAGACTACGAGGCGGTACCTCGGGAGATCCCCCTGTACATTTACTTTTGGGACTACGAGGCGGTATCTCAGGAGATCCCCATGCTGTTTATCTCTACGTACTGTGCTACTGTTTTCTGTGGTTTTCTCTTTGTTAAATTTCCAGTCTCTTATTACATTGCTATATTCTTCTGCCTTATTTATTATATACTAGTAGGGATCTAACCTGACCTCATCACTACTAGACCGAGGTTAGGCTTGGCACTTACTGGGTACCGTTGTGGTGTACTCATGGTACTCTTCTGCACATGCTTTGTGTGTAGATCCAGGTACTTCTTATCAGTGAGCAGCGAGATTTTGGAGACTTCAAGGTATATCTGCCCGCGTTCCCAGACCTCGGAGTCTCCCTCTATTCCCTCCTATGTCTTTTACTTTTCCGTATTTTTCTTACTTTGGTGTATAGAGACACTTAGTTTTGAAAATTTGAAGAATGCGAGAAAAATCTCGTCCAAAATCATTTTGACCAGTTGCAGGTATCGCATTTGCGATCTGCAGTTCGAAAATGCGAACCCCGTAAATGTGAACTTCTCTTCGCAAATGCGAAGATTTACCTGAGCCTCCTAACATCGCAAATGCGACCCATGGTCCGCAAATGCGAACTGCCAGGAATGCAAATGCGATTAGTGCTTCGCAATTTCGAAGCTTCCCCTCCCCATCCACTGCTCGCAAATGCGATAATTTTTTCGCAATTGCGAGGCTGGCATTTGCGATCCAGACCTCGCAAATGCGAAGTCTGCAGACCTGAAGCACACCAGCTATGATTCCTAAGTTCAAAATACTCCGTAGCCTATCCGAAACTCACCCGAGCCCTCGGGGATACAAACCAAACATGCACACAAGTCTTAAAACATCATACAAACTTGCTCGTGCGATCAAATCACCAAAATAACACTAAAAACCACGAATTTAGCACCAAATCAAATGAAATTCTCAAGAACACTTTGAAATTCCTATTTTCTCAACTGGACGTCCGAATCACGTCAAACCAACTCCGTTTCTCACCAAATTTCACAGACATGTCTTAAATATTATATTGAACCTGTACCGTGCTCCGGAACCAAAATACGGACCCGATACCAACAAGATCAAACATCAATACTTTTCTTAAAAAAAACTAATAATTTTTCAGATTTCAATTTTTAACAAAAATTCATAACTCGAGCTAGGGACCTCCGATTCCGATTCCGAGCATCCGCCCAGGTCCCATATTTCGATACGGACCCACCGGGACTGTCGAAACACGAATTCGGGTCTGTTTACCAAAAATGTTAATCGAAGTCAACTCAAATAAAGTTTTTAAGAAAAAATCCTTATTTTTATCAACTTTCAACATAAAAGCTTACCGGAAATACGCCCGGATTGCGCACGCAATTCGAGGAGGGATAAATTGTGGTTTTTAAGACCTCGAAATACAGAATTTAGTTTTTAATTCACAAGATGACCTATCGGGTCATCACGTTCTCCACCACTAAAACTCCTTGAAGAAGGAGAAGAGCAAATGATCAAGATGGTAATAATAAGGAGGCAAGTGCTATAGAAGAGTACCACGACATAACACGCCATAAGATCTCATGGGAGAGGCTCAGGTACTTGAAAATAATGAGATAAAGAGATCTCAATAAGTTATGTCTTTATTGGTTAATGATGGAACTGATATATGTCACACCCAAGTTCTCCCTCCGTGAACTGTCGTGACGGCACCTAGTCTCTACGACTAGGTATGCCAAATATTGCGGAAATAAAATGAAAACACAAGGATAACAACTAATAATTTTAGTTAATAAGAAGAAACTATGCCGCTCGGCATATACAATACTCACTCTTCCCAAAACCCGGAATGTCGCAAGTCACAAGCTACTAAGAAGTTTTAACTGTTCTATACATAATTTCTATGGAAAGAAAGAGAAATGAACATAAGGGGATAGAGGGGGACTACGAGGATCTGCGGGCGCGGGCAGATGTACCTTAAAGTATCCAACGAGCAGCAGCGACTGCAACTAGTGATGAGGCTGGTACGATGAACCTGGATCTACACACGAAAAACATGTGCAGGGAAGGGCATGAGTACACCACAACGGTACCCAGTAAGTGCCAAGCCTAACATCGGTCGAGTAGTGACGAGATCAGGTTAGGGCCCTACTGGTATCAATATAATGAAATAAGACAGAAAGAAGTATTACAATAAAATAGATACGGAAATCTAACAGAAATAGAATTCAATAAAAGCCAACAGCTCAGAACACAGTAATAGCAACAGGGTATCTCCCGGGATACTGTCTGGTAGTCCCAAACGTAAATGTACAGGGGAATCTCCCGGAATACTGTTCCATAGTACCAAAGTAAATATACAGTGCTGGGTGATCTCTCGGAATACCGTTCCGTAGTCCCAAAGTAAATTAGCAGTACAGAGGGATCTCCCGGAATACCGTTCCGTAGTCTCAAAGTAAATATACAGTGCTGGGGGGATCTCCCGGAATACCGTTTCGTAGTCCCAAAGTAAATAAGCAGTGCATACAATAGAATTACAACTACAACACGAAATCCTACGATTTAGACTAAGTCCAAGTCAACAAAGAAGCAGGAAATTCACTAAGCATGTTGCACAGAGTTCAGGTAAGCAATTAAGACACGTAGTCATGTTGTTCTAAACTAAACAGGATAATTACATATGCTAGTGTAGCTCAGTTAAAGGAAAACAGATATCTTTCTTAATGAAAATGGAGTTTTTCAACAAATTGCCCATGTACGCACTCGTCACCTCACGTACAGAAAGCTCATATATCAAACAGTACCAAATCTTAAGGGGAGTTCCCTCACACAAGGCTTGGCAAGCCACTTACCTCGAACCAAAGGCCACTCAAAGCTCAATCACAGCTTTTCCTTCAAACACGCCTTCAAACCAACAATATTTTGCAAATTATCAACCAAACATTTCAAAATAAGCCTTAGGTTTCACCCACGATAACAAAAGAGTCAATTTAGGTCATTATTGAAAAAGTCAACAAAAGTCAACACCCGGGCCCGCTTGGTCCAAACCTGAAATTCGGATTAAAATCCGATTACCCATTCACTCCTGAGCCCTGATATACAATTGGTTTTGGAATCCGACCTCAATTTGAGGTCTAAATCCCCAAATTTTGAAATCCCTAGTTTCTACCCAAATATCCCAATTCCACCATGAAACTCTTAGATTCTATGTTGAAATCTTGTAAAATGAAGTGAAAGATTGAAAGAAACTAGTTTAGAATCACTTACCTATGATTTGGGGAAGAAAAGTTCTTTGGAAAATCGCCTCTTGTGTTTTAGGTTTTGAAAATTTGAAGAATGGGAGAAAAATCTCGTCCAAAATCATTTTGACCAGTTGCAGGTATCGCATTTGCGATCTGGGGTTCGCAAATGCGAACCCCGTAAATGTGAACTTCTCTTCGCAAATGCGAAGATTTACCTGAGCCTGCTAACATCGCAAATGCGACCCATGGTCCGCAAATGCGAACTGCCAGGAATGCAAATGCGATTACAATTGTGAAGCTTCCCCTCCCCGTCCACTGCTCGCAAATGCGATAATTTCTTCGCAATTGCGAGGCTGGCATTTGCGAGCCAGACCTTGCAAATGCGAAGTCTGCAGACCTGAAGCACACCAGCTATGATTCCTAAGTTCAAAACACTCTGTAGCCTATCCGAAACTCACCCGAGCCCTCGGGGCTCCAAACCAAACATGCACACAAGTCTTAAAACATCATACAAACTTGCTCGTGCGATCAAATCACCAAAATAACACTAAAAACCACGAATTTAGCGCCAAATCAAATGAAATTCTCAAGAACACTTTGAAATTCCTATTTTCTCAACCGGACGTCCGAATCACGTCAAACCAACTCCGTTTCTCACCAAATTTCACAGACATGTCTTAAATATTATATTGAACCTGTACCGTGCTCCGGAACCAAAATACGGACCCGATACCAACAAGATCAAATATCAATACTTTTCTTTAAAAAAACTAATAATTTTTTCAGATTTCAATTTTTAACAAAAATTCATAACTCGAGCTAGGGACCTCCGATTCCGATTCCGAGCATCCGCCCAGGTCCCATATTTCGATACGGACCCACCGGGACTGTCAAAACACGAGTTCGGGTCTGTTTACCAAAAATGTTGACCGAAGTCAACTCAAATAAAGTTTTTAAGAAAATATCCTTATTTTTATCAACTTTCAACATAAAAGCTTACCGGAAACACGCCCGGATTGCGCACGCAATTCGAGGAGGGATAAATTGAGGTTTTTAAGACCTCGATATACAGAATTTAGTTTTTAATTCATAAGATGACCTATCGGGTCATCACATTCTCCACCACTAAAACAACCGTTCGTCCTCGAACGGACATAGAAAAGTACTTGGGCTAGAAGAAAGGTGGGGATATCTACTCCGCATGTCCGACTCGGACTCCCAAGTCGCCTCCTCGACCGGCTGACCCTGCCACTAAACCTTTTCTAATGAAATGTTCTTTGACCTAAGCTTTCGAACCTTCCTGTCCAAAATAGCCACTGGCTCCTCAATATAAGATAGATCCTTTTCCAGCTGGACAGAGCTGAAATCCAACACGTGAGCCGGATCACCGTGATACTTTCGGAGCATAGAAACATGGACTACGGATGAACTCCTGGTAGACTGGGAGGCAAGGCAAGCTCATAGGCAACCTCCCCAACTCGCCGCAACACCTCAAATGGACCAATGAACCTTGGTCTCAGCTTGCCCTTCTTTCCGAACCTCATCACGCCCTTCATAGGCGAAATCCGGAGCAAGACTCGCTCTCCAATCATGAATGCTACATCGCGAAACTTCCGATCCGCGTAACTCTTCTGTCTGGACTGGGCTGTGTGAAGTCTATCCTGAATCACTTTAACCTTCTCCAAGGCATCTTGAACCAAGTCCGTACCCAATAATCTGGCCTCGCCCGGCTCGAACCAACCCACTGGGGACCGACACCGCCTACCATATAGAGCCTCATACGGTGCCATCTGAATGTTGGACTGGTAACTATTATTGTAGGCAAACTCCGCAAGGGGCAAGAACTGATCCCAAGAACCTCCAAACTCCATCACACACGCACTGAGCATATCCTCAAGAATCTGAATAGTGCGCTCGGACTGTCCATCTGTCTGAGGGTGAAATGCCATTCAACTCCACTAGAGTACCCAACTCATGTTGTACGGTTCTCCAGAATCGTGATGTAAACTGCGTACCCCGGTCAGAGATGATAGATCCGGCATGCCATGAAGTCTGACAATCTCACGGATATAAACTCGAGCCTGCTGCTCGGAAGAATAGGTAGTCATTACAGGAAGGAAATGAGCTGACTTGGTTAGCCTATCCATAATCACCCAAACTGCATCAAATTTCCGCTGAGTCTGTGGGAGTCCAACAACGAAATCCATAGTGATCTGCTCCTATTTCCACTCCGGAATCTCTAACTTCTGAAGCAACCCACCTGGCAGCTGATGTTCATACTTCACCTGCTGGCAATTTAGGCACTGAGCAACATACTCCACTATGCCCTTCTTCATTATCCTTCACCAGTAATGCCGCCTCAAGTCCTGGTACATCTTTGCGGCACCCGGATGAATAGTGTACCGCAAGCTATGAGCCTCCTGAAGAATCAACTCACGCAACCCATCTACATTAGGCACACATAGCCTGCCCTGCATCCTCAATGCACCATCATCCCCAATAGTAACCTCTTTAGTATCACCGTGCTGGACTGTGTCCTTAGGGACAAGCAGATGTGGGTCATCATACTGACGCTCCCTGATGAGATCATAAAGAGAAGATCGAGAGACCACGCAAGCCAATACTCGACTCGGCTTAGAAATATCCAATTTCACAAACTGGCTGGCCAAGGCCTGAAAATCCAATGCCATGGGCCTCTCTGCTGCTGGTAGATAAGCCAAACTACCCAAACTCTCTGCCCGGCGACTCAAAGCATCGGCCACCATATTGGCCTTCCCTGGGTGGTACAGAATAGTGATATCATAATCCTTAAGCATCTCTAAGCACCTCTCCTAATGCAAATTAAGATCCTTCCGCTTGAATATATGTTGCAAACTCCGATGATCAGTGTAGATCTCACAAGGGACACCGTACAAATAATGCCTCCAAATCTTCAAGGCATGAACAATAGCTACTAGCTCAAGGTCGTGGACCGGATAGTTCTTTTCATGCACCTTCAGTTGTGTGGTCGCGTAAGCTATCACCCTATGGTCCTGCATCAACACCGCGCCGAGGCCAACTCGCAACGTGTCACAATAAACTGTATACGACCCCGAACCTGTAGGCAATATCAATACCAGGGCTATAGTCAAAGCTTGTCTTGAGATTTTAAAAGCAGTCCTCACACTCCTCCGTCCACCTGAACGGAGCACCCTTCTAGGTTAGCCTGGTCATAGGAGCTGCAATAGATGAGAATCCCTCAACAAAACGACGGTAATAGCCCACCAAACCAAGAAAACTCCAGATCTCTGTAGCTGAGGACAGTCTGGGCCAACTCTGCACTGCCTCCACCTTCTTCGGATCCACCTTGATCCCTTCACTCGATACTAGGTGACCCAGAAATGCCATTGAGTCCAACCAGAACTCACATTTTGAGAACTTTACATATAATTTCTTCTCTCTCAAAGTCTAAAGGACAGTCCTCAGGTGCTGCTCATGATCTTCCCGAATCCGGGAGTACACCAGAATGTCGTCAATAAAGACAATGACGAATGTATCAAGATGAGGCCGAAATACACTGTACATCAAATGCATAAATGTTGTTAGGGCATTGGTCAGCCCTAATGACATCACAAGGAACTCGTAATGACCATATCGAGTCCTGAAAGAAGTCTTCGGGATATATGGCCCCCGAATTTTCAACTGATGATAACCTGAACGCAAATCGATCTTGGAAAATACTCAGGCACCCTGTAACTGATCAAACAGTCATCAATACGAGGCAAAGGATACCGGTTCTTCACTGTAACTTTGTTCAACTGGCGATAATCAATGCACATACACATGGAACCATCCTTTTTCTTCACAAACAAGAGAAGAGCACCCCAAGGTGACACACTGGGCCGAATGAAGGCCTTATCAAGAAATTCCTGGCACTTTTCCTTCCACTCCTTCAACTTAGGAGGATCCATACGGTAAGGAGAAATAGAGATGGGCTGAGTGCCCGACAACAAATCAATGCCAAAATCAATATCTCTGTCGGGCGGCATGCGTGGAAGATCATCTGGAAACACATCAGGAAAATCCCTCTTTACTTGGACTGACTTAACTGTAGAGGTATCAATACTGACATATGTCATAGGCTAGATACGCGTCACACCCCTTCTCAACCATTAGTTGAGATTTAAGAAATGAAATAACTCAGCTGGGAGTGTAATCTAAGGTACCCCTCCACTCTAATCGCAGTGAACTTGGCATAGCCAGTGTCACGGTCTTGGAGTGAAAATCAAGAATAGCATAATGGGGTGACAACCAGTCCATGCCCAAGATAACATCAAAATCTACCACTAAGAGTAATTAAACACAACTGATACATGCGGTCTAGAACAAGAGAATCTCCTATAAGAGTAGACACATGAACAGGGGAACTCAAAGAATTCCGAGATACGCCTAAATGTGGGGCAAAATAAGATGAGACATAAGAATAAGTGGAGCCTGGATTGAATAGAACCGATGCATCTCTATGACAGATCGGAACAATACCTGTAATGATAGAATCGGAAGCAACAGCCTCTATACAAGCAGGAAAGGCATAGTATCTGGCCTCGCCTCCCCCTCTAGGGCGGCCTCTACCTCCTCGACCTCCACCTCTAGCTGTCTGAGCAGGTGGAGCGGCACCTGGTGCTGTAATCATTGCCTGGGAACCCTGTGGAGCACGCTGTGGCTGAGAAGTCTGTGGAGGTGCACCCCTCCTAAGTCTGGGGCAATCCCTCACCATATGGCGAGTGTCGCCACACTCAAAATAAGCTCTGGGAGGGCGTGGCGGCTATGACTGGCTCGGGCCAGGTCTGCTAGACTGATCGCTGAAAGCACCCTGTGCAGAAGGCACACTAGATACTAGTGGTGCATAATAAGGCTCCTGAGGTCTAGTAGGAGCTGGAATACCACTGGCGGCTGGAAGAGCTGAATGAACGGGGCAACTCACATAGCCCCTACCATGACGAACTGTAGCTGGGGCACGGGAACCATAATAATGGCCCGACTCTCGAGACCTCTTGGCCTCTCTCTCCTCCCTATCCCAAGCAAGCATGCCCTCCACTCTCCTAGCAATACTCACCACCTGCTGATACGAGATATCTATCTATAACTCCTGCACCATGCTAGTCCTGATGTTGGGAATGAGTCCCTCAATAAACCGATGAACCCTCTCTCGAACTATAGAAACCAAGGCCGGTGCATGTCTAGCCAAGTCACTGAAATGGACTGCATACTCTGAAATTGTCATAGCACCTTGGCGCAACTGCTCAAACTCCACGCGCCATGCGTCTCTGAGGCTCTGAGGGACATACTCTCTAAAAAACATGTCCGAGAACTGAGTCCATGTAAGGGAAGGTGCCCCAGCCAGACTTTCCAACTCATAAGTACACCACCACTGATAGGCTGCTCCTTGAAGCTGGAAAGCAGTGAAAGAAACTCCACTCGACTCTGCTATGCCCATAGTGCGGAGGATACGGTGGCACTCCTCGAGAAATCCCTAAGAATCCTCCGATGCTAGACCACTGAATGTAGGAGGGTCATACTTCTTGTACCTCTCGAGTCTCCGCTGCTCCTCCTCTGAGACTTCTGCCCTACCATCGGGTTGGACTGGGGCTACAGGTGGTACTAGTATAACCTTTAGAATCTGATCAACCTGAACCTGTTGCTCTAGGGTATGAGCGGCGGGAGTCTGTGCTCCTCCCCAGCCTGGGATGTGGCTGCAGCAAGGGGAATCAACCCCGCATGAGCTAGAGTGTTGTACATGCTCATGAACTGTGCAAGGGTCTCCTGAAGAGCTGGAGTAGTAGTAGTAGGCATATCAGGTGTCTGTGATCCGACTAGAGCTACTGGTGGCTCCTCTGTAGCAGCTCGCTCAGGTGCTCTGGCTGCACCACGTGTATATCCTCAGCCTCTATCCTGGCCCCGGCCTCTGGCGGCTCTAGTAGGGGCCGCGGGTGCCAGGTCATCTCCAATAGCATGTGTCCTCACCATCTGTGAGAGAATAAAAGATAGAAGTTTAGAATTTCAAAGTCAATAATCTCGCACGACAAGGAATCAAATGAAGTGGAATTTTCCTAACAGTCCATAGCCTCCCGAAGATAAGTACAGACGTCTCCGTACTGATCCGCGAGGCTCTAATAGACCGGCTTGTGACTCATGACTCCTATGAACCTAAAGCTCTAATACCAACTTGTCACGACCCAAGTTCTCTCTCCATGAATTGTTGTGACGGCACCTAGTCTCTATGACTAGCTAAGCCTAATATTGCAGAAATGAAATGAAAGCACAAGGATAAAAGCTAACAATTTTTGTTAATAAGCAAAAACGATGCCGCTCGGCATATACAATTCTCACTCTTTCCAAAACCCAGAATGTCGCAAGTCACAAGCTACTAAGAAGTTTTAACTGTTCTATACATCATTTCTATGGAAAGAAAGAGAAATGAACATAAGGGGATAGAGGGGGACTCTAAGGATCTGCGGGCACGGGCAGATGTACCTTGAAGTCTCCAAAGAGCAGCAGCGACTACAATTAGTGATGAGGCTAGTACGATGAACCAAGTTCTACACACGAAAAACATGTGCAGGAAAGGGCATGAGTACACCACAACGGTACCCAGTAAGTGCCAAGCCTAACCTCGGTCGAGTAGTGACGAGATCAGGTCAGGGCCCTACTGGTATAAATATAATGAAATAAGACAGAAAGAAGTATTACAATAAAATAGATACTGAAATCTAACAGAAATAGAATTCAATGAAAGCCAACAGCTCAGAACACAGTAATAGCAAGAGGGGATCTCCCGGGATACCGTCTCGTAGTTCCAAACGTAAATGTATAGGAGAATCTCCCGGAATACCGTTCCGTAGTCCCAAAGTAAATATACAGTGCTGGGGGATCTCCCGGAATACCGTTCCATAGTCCCAAAGTAAATAGAATAACACGTATCCTCACCATCTGTGAGAGAATAGAATAACAGAAGTTTAGTTACCGAAATCAACAAATCCGCACGATAAGAATACAAGAATGTGAAGTTTCCTAAGGGTTCGGCAGCCACTTGAAGATAAGTACAGACGTCTCCGTACCAATCCACAAGACTCTACTAAACCTGCTCATGACTCGTGAGACCTATGTAACCTAGGCTCTGATACCAACTTGTCACGACCCAAATCCTAACCTGTCATGATGGCGCCTAACGTGGTACTAGGCAAGCCGACATTTATGAATTAACTCCTACATTTTTAATAGAAAATGGATTTAAAGCAGTCTAAATAGTAACTTCTCATAAACAGGATAGAAAAATCCAAAACACAACGCAGAAAAACTTCCAAATCGGGGTGTCACAGAGTATATGAGCATCTAAATATCACAAGTCTGGAATGTACTGTCTATGATAGTCCGAAACAAAATACAATAAACGGAAAGATAGGGAAGGAGAAACAAGGTCTGTGAATGCCGGGCAGCAACCTCAAAGTCTCCAAAAGGATCAATTGCGCAGAGTATCAACACCCACCGTGTCCGGAAACACCTGGATCTGCACACGAAGTACAGGGTGTAGCGTGAGTACAACCAACTTAGTAAGTAACAAGACTAAATAAAGAGCTGGAGGTAGTGACGAGCTACACAGTTATAGTTCAATTTCAGTAGTCTCAACATAGGAAAGTAGGCATGCTTTCAAGTCCGGAAATTTAAGTCAAATCAGTTAATTCATGTCAAGTTCAAGTAAAACAGGATGTAATATCTCTCAAAAATTTCAAAACAGTGATATATGGTAGCTAATTACAACAATAATGAAATTAAATGCATCCTCTCAGAGCAATAGTCAGTCAGTCCTCCCATTCACTCCAACCTCACAATCACTTATTCCTCTCAGTCACATCAGCACTCGACACTCGCACTCAGTAGGTACCTGCGCTCACTGGGGTAGGTACAGACTCCGGAGGGGCTCCTTCATCCCAAGCGCTATATCAAGCCATTAATGGCTTAAATCAATGAAACATGATGCAGCGTGCAACCCGATCCCATAAATATCCTCACAATCAGGCCCTCGGCCTCACTTAGTCATCAACCTATCCAGTCTCTCGGGCTCTAAGAAATCATGAAAATCAGCCCAAACAGCAATGTTACGATGTATCAACAAGGAATAATAGAGACTGGGATATGATATGCAAGTAAAATTAAGACTGAGTACAAACAACAATTAGTAGGTAATTCAACATGTAACACGGCCTTTGTGGGTCCCAACAGTACCAACACATAGCCTGAACATGATTTCTAACATGATTTGCAGTCAAATTTCTATAACACATGGAGAGCATATAGCTAACAACAAGTTATTCAACTTCACAGCTCCATGGAATGGACCAAGTCACAATTCCTATGGTGCACTTCTACACGCCTGTCACCCAGCATGTACGTCACCTCCAAACCAATTACAAGGCAGATAAGACGAGGTTTCATACCCTCAAAACCAGATTTAAAACTGTTACTTACCTCAATTCGAGCAAATCTCTACTCCAACACACCTTTGCCTCGCAAATCAGCCTCCGAATGCCTCGAATCTAGACAATTCGATACAATCAACACGAGCTAAAGGAATCAATTCCATAAGAAAATACTAAGCTTTAAGTCAAAAGTGAAAAAGTCAACTCAAAAGTCGCCCCCTGGACCCACGTCTCAAAATCGGGTAAAAGTCACAAAATCCGAACACCCATTCGACCACATTTCCATCCATACCAAAATTACTCAAATCCGACACCAAAATCTTGATCAAAACCTCAAAACTCTAGCCTAAGAACTTTTCTTCATTTTCCCAACGTGAAAATCTCTCCAAAAATCGCCTTACACCGAGCTCCCAAATCAATTTTTTGTGTTATGAACTCAAACCCTCATTTTTGAAACTTATAATTCTGCCCAGGTGCGCCTTCATCGCGAACGCAGCCATCCTCCTGCGTTCGCATAGCACAAGCTAGCCTTCCTGATCACGCCCAACTATGCCCTAATAAAAGGACAAAGCGGTCGTTGCAAATATAATCCGGGTATTTAGCCCAGAGTCGAATCCCAAAGGGAATTAACCTACCAATTACTTTTGTCAGACTCACTGAATTCTCTGTAATCAACTTCCCAAATATTTTGAATAACACTTGGTGATATTTCTACTAACTATAACTGAATAAAATTAATTAAACTAAAAGCTAACTATGACGGAGTTGTAAACAAATAAGAGAAGGATCTAAGGATGTGATTTTCCCTATTGATGGAATCCCTTCCTGTTATTTTTCGTATAGATTTGCCTAATCGTCTCTATCGATCATGAGCACTCTTATTACCGTAAATCTCTCCCGAGTAATTACGACAATTTACTAGACGCACTCTCCCGAGTTACGCTAGCTGGCTTTTATTACAGCTCACTTAGATCGCACCCAAGGTTTCGTTATCCCTAATCCCACCTTTAAACCCTCGGTTATTGATTCCTCATATACTTTGGGAGTGGTGTAGTTCAACAACTACCTAAGTATGCACTCTCTTCCGAGTAATACATATTAAATAGGCACAGCTAATTGAGGATCCTATCAATTAACTACAACAAGAACGTAGTTGAACAAATAGAGATTAAACTGGGCAAACTATATTAACACAACAAGAAGTTCATCCCTCAACAGGTTCTGTCAAAACCTTAGACTAAATAATTAGCTACTCATAATTGTGTTCATAATAACAACAGCAAAATTCATCATGAATGATAAAAACAAAAGGAAGAAAGGTAGAACTCGATGCCGAATTATCCTCCTTGCCTCTTCTCACCTTGAACAAAACTATAAAAACCTTGATATCCTCTTTTTGGGCGAGCTGGACCTCTTATAGGTTAAGTGAAATTGCCCCCAAACTTCCAAGTTTACCCCTAAAATTTCCGCGTTTCGGAGTGACTAGCGCGGCCGCGCTCGAACCACGCATGGGCCGCGCTAATGGCGTTCTACACTGTCGCTGCTTCCTGGACTAGCGCGGCCGCGCTTGGGCCGCGCATATCGACTTCAACACTGCCCCATTTCTTCTGCTCTAGCGTGGCCGCGCTTGGCCCACACTAGAGTGGATCATCTGTTTATCTCTTCTTTTCTTTCTTCTTTCACACGTACTCAACTCCGAGGGGCTTTCCTTGCTTTAATTTAGCTCCAAACACTGTCCTAAGTCCTCATAAGCACGACTTGCTCCTGCAAAACATAAAATTCACAGTTAGAGCCATTTTATCGTCATTTAACCTTCCTAGAACAGTGAAGCATAGTCAAGTTGGGGCATAAATAGTTGCCAAACTACATGAATCTAGCCTATTATCACTGCCCCTCAAACTTACACTATGCGGACGCATAACAACAACCATGATCGTGTACAACTAACTCCTCATAGCTACGCGATCGCGTCTTTCACCATGCGACCACAAAGAACAAATGCATGGCCCCAGCTTCTGACTCCAATACCCTACGCGAATGCGGCCTTAGCCACGCGTTCGCGAACCACAACATTCCACAACTATGCGTTCGCATCCTCCTGCTCGCGAATGCGTAGAACAAAATCCTTCACTGCCCAGCTTAGCCTACGCAATCGCGGACCTTCTCACGCAATCGCATAAGAGGAAACCAGATCAGAGACACCAGAAAACTTCAGCTATAACACTAAGTCCAACATTGATCCGTTATCCATCTGAAACTCACCTGAGGCCCCTAGGACCTCAACCATACATACCAACAAGTCCCAAAATATTATACGAACTTAGTCGAGCCCTCAGATGACCTCAAACAACATCACAAATACGAATCGCACATAGATTCAAGCCTAATGAACTTTGAACTTCCAATTTTCTACCAATGATGCCGAAACCTTTTAAATCACGTCCGATTGACCACAAAATTTGCACACAAGTCATAAATGACACCACGGACCTTCTCCAACTTCTGGAACTCCAATCCGACCTCGATATCAAAAAGTTCACTCTCGGTCAAACTTTTCAAAAATCTAAATTTTGCCATTTCAAGCCTAATTCTACCACGGACCTTCAAATCACAATTCGGACACGCTCCTAAGTCCAAAATCGCCCAACGGAGCTAACAGAACCATCAAAACTCTATTCCGTTGTCGTTTACATATAAGTCAACATCCGGTCAATCATTTTAGCTTAAGTTTTCAACCTTGAAACTAAGTATCTCAATTCATTCTGAAATCTCTCCAGATATGAACCGACTAACCCGACAAGTCACATAACAGCTACAAAGTACAAAATAAGCAATAAATAGGGGAACGGGACTACAACTCTCGAAACGACCGGCCGGGTCATTACAAATACCCATCTAGAAGACCAATATTCTTTTACTTCATATATTTTTATGTTTGTATCATTATTATGTACAAAAAAAAATATTTCATACCCTTTGTAAACATGTTTGTAGAGATATTTCACGACTTTGATGTCGGAGCAAACATCAACATTTATGTAACAGTTGAATTTATCAAGTATATATGGTTTGTATGGAACAACCCAAGAGTTATCTAAATATTGTTCTCTTGCTTTTACAATTTCTTCTATATTTTATCTTATATAAACCGGATAACAATCGTTTTATTTCAATGGTTGATCAGTAACATTTTTGGATATTTGAATTTGCAGCACCTCTCTTTCATGCAAGAATTTGTTGGATCTAAAATACCGCAAGGACCATGCATCATATGCTTAATGACAAGCTTATGCAAATCTGGTTCTGCGTTGCCGTCTGGTAATTCTTCTCTAACTATATCATCGTACGCCTATGTTGTCAATAATATTTGCTTATTGCTTAGTATAATAAGAAAATGAATATGGGATAAATCTCGTTTTTGAAATTCCACTGTGTACATAAAAGCATCAACCTTTCCAAAGATATTTCATTTTAATATATCCGTTTGAGGCTGCATTTTGTTACTGTTTTGGTGGTTTGGTTCCTGGTCATAGACAAAAATTAGAATATCAAAGACATGTTAACAATTTACCCTATGTACGTTGTTGTTGATGAAAGAATTATGTAAACTAACATTTGAATTAAGGTATAAAGTATTTAGAAAATAATTATTGAAACTATGCTTCTTCTTTTTTTATTTTTTTATTTTGTAGTGTTGTGGATTTGTGAAGGATTGATATGAAACAAGGAGGTGATGTACAAAAGAACAAGCAAATTAAAATGTTACACATGTCATAGTAGATAAAATAAAAGTCCAAAGAGGGTTCAGAGCAATCGATGATGTAAAATAAAGAAAGCATGATGTCAGCTTTTAGTTTGAGCAAAGTCTATTCACATCAACTATAGTGTCTTATTTTAAAATTTTCCGGGCTTATGCTTGATTTATTTCCTTTTTTTGGATTCTGGCAAGTGGCTTAGCTGCTATAACAACAAAAGAGGGTCGTTCTGTACTGTTTGCAATTCCTGTCAAATTTCTTATGCTGCAGTTCCAATGAGTCGCCCGCGTGTGCACCAGCGTACAAATTTTCTTGAAAAGCCTCATTTAAGAGTCAGCTTTGCTTGTGCCACTGTGAGTATTCACAAAATAATAAAGCCAGAAGATATATGTCTTACGGATATTTTTGCTTCATATCATTCAGAACCAATGGTTAAATTGAAAGAATCACTTGATGTAATTGGAGAGGAATTAACCAAAAAAATAAATTCAATTGATGTTTTTTTTGTTTACCAGTAAAACGATACAGTTGAATTTATACATGATCTAGACAAGTGAATTAATTTGATCCTGAAATAATAAATTAAAGGAAGAATTATGCTATACTTAGCCTTAAAATGCAGAGGAAACAGTAGAGATGACAGTTCCGGGAACAAGTGTCACGACCCAAACCCCGGTCGTGATGGCGCCCAACACATTGCTAGGCAAGCCCGACCAATTATCAATCACAACCCTCTCGTATAGAGTTCATTACCAATTAACAGGGTTTAAATGCCAATTTAACATGAATAGAAGTTCGAAACAGAAGATAAAATGTGCGGAAATCATGATAACGTCACTATATAGCCCACCGATCCGGTGTCACAAGTCAAGAGCCTCTATCACAGGATTTCAACAGCCTAATACAGAGATAGTCTAGAATACTGAAAAGTAAAAGATAGAGGGAGAAATCGGGTCTGCGGACGCCATGCAGCTACCTCGATGACTCCGGCGGGTGATAGTCAGCAAGAATACTCCCACTATGCCTCGGGAATACCTGGATCTGCACGCAAGGTACAGGGAGTAATGTGAGTACTCCGACCCAATGAGTAATAAGCATAAATAATGACTGAGAATAAGAAATCCTGAAGAAGCACAGTGTAATCTATAATGCGGCAGTTTAAAACAAGTAATATGAAATCAATAAACCAGTGAAGTAGAAACATGGAAATGCTACAACAGATAAGCAAATAAATAATAGCCAAATAAAAGAATGCAACTCATAGTACGATACTCTCTAGTACCCGCCACGACGTGCAGCCCGATCCATTTATTTATCGTCGACGGCGCTCACTGGGGGTGTGCAGACTCCGGGAGGGGACCCTTACGGCCCAAGCGCAATAACAAGCCATCTCGTGGCATCAACTAGGCCCTTGGCCTCATATCAATATCAGTATAACACTCCTGCGGCACGCAGCCCCATCCCATAGTATCCTCACATCTGGCCCTTGGCCATACTCAGTCCAGAAATCATATAAGCCCCTCAGGCATTAGTAAAACAGTAGTTCTCAGCCCAAAACATCATTTAACATATCATTTTTGTTTCAAAAACCGAGTAAAAGTGGCTGAGTTGTAAAACAGTAGAAAACGGTACGACTGAGTTCAAGTAGTAAATCAAAACAGTGAGGAAATAGTGATAAAACTCCCCGAAGGGTTCAATTAGTTGGCACAAAGCCCAAATATGGCAATCAATCCAAATAATGATGATATCAATTAAGCTTCAATCAAATACGCGGTATAAGCATCACTCGGGACGGACCAAGTCACAATCCCTAATAGTGAACGACCCCATGCTTATCATCAAGCGCGTGTCTCACCTCAATATAGCACTACGATGTGCAAATCCGGGGTTTCAAACCCTCAGGACATCATTTACATTCATTACTCACCTCAAACCGGCCAAAACTCTAACTCGCTATGCCCTTGCCTCTCAAATCGGCCTCCTCGCGCGTCGAATCTGACCAAAACCAGAGCGAATACGTCACAATATGCTTAAGGAACAAAACCCAATCGGAAACAATTGAAAAATTTCAAAAATATCGAAACTAGCAAAACCCGATCCCCGGGCCCACTTCTCGAAACTCAGAAATTTTTACATCAACGGATTCCTTATCTCCCCACGAGTTTATACATATCAAAAACACAAGAATCGGAGTACAATTGACCCTACAAATCCCCAATTTTTGCTCTCTTAAGTTCAAGCCCAAAACTACCATTTTTGACCATTAATTTCTTAAATTTTCAGTCATAATCCATGAAATAGCACCATAGAATTGTGTTTTGGGTCCAAAATTCCATACCTTATCGAAGCTCCTTGAAATCCCTCTTCAAAATCGCCCACAATTCTCCAAGTCCGAAGTTATAAATAAGAAACCCTTCAAAATTCACGAAGTGAACTTAAATACCTTCTGCCCAGTCATAACCGCTTCTGCGGTCAAAAACCGCTTCTGCGGTCCTACCTCCGCATCTGCGGAATTCCTTAAGTCCAGCCTGACTGCATCTGCGGTCCTATAACCGCATCTGCGGCTCCGCAGGTGCGGTCCCCCTGTCCGCATCTGCGATCCCAGCATTTCCCTTGCCTTTCCGCTTCTGCGACTTCCTCCTCCGCTCCGGCGATACCGCTTCTGCGGTCCCAATTCCGCAGAAGCAGAAATACCAGAAGCAGCAGCGTCTGAAAATTTGCACAAGTCCAAAACTCTCCGTTAGCCATCCGGAATCACCCCGAGGCCCCCGGGACCTCAACCAAAGAGCCCATACCTCCTAAAACCTTATTCAAACTTGTTCCCATCATCAAAACACCTCAAACAACACCAAAACCATCAAATTACATCGGATTCAAGCCTAAGTTCTTCTAAAACTTCCGAAACACGCATTTGATCAAAAACCCAACCAAACCACCTCCGAATGACCTGAAATTTTGCACACACATCCCAAATCACATAACGAAGCTGCAGCAACTCTCGGAATCCCATTCCGACCCTCGGATCAAAATCTCACCTATTAACCGAAAATCGCCAAAATACTAACTTCGCCAATTCAAGCCTAATTCTACACCGGACCTCCAAAATCACCTCCGATCACACTCCTAAGTCACAAATCATCCCCTGAAGCTAACCGAATCATCGGAAATTCATATCCGAGCCCTCTAACACATAAGTCAATATCCGGTTGACTTTTCCAAACCAAGCCTTCCTTCAAGAGACTAAGTGTCTCATTTCCTACCAAAACTACTCCAAACCAACTCGAACACATAAAATACGGATAACAAAGCATAAAGATGCAGAAAGTGGGGAAAACGGAGAGGTAACTCATGAGACGACGGGTCGGGTCGTCACAACAAGGTTTTCGGGCACAACAATGATGAAATCAAAAAGCGAAAAAGTAAAACCGTATTAAGCTTTGTACAGAATGTAGTATAAGTTTGCTAGAAAATTCATGTCCTTTACAATGATAACTGAAATCACTATTTATAGTTGTGTCTAGGGAAGGAAGTCCTAGGATCGTGCCCTCATTTAATGTCAATTATGAGGGTTATTGATGAAGATGTGACAGTGAACATAAATGTTAAATTCTCTGTAACATGCCATCGTTCTTAATGCCATAGAATATTCTTTATTAAATGTTACCGGACGCATAGCATTTAACACACCTTTATGAACGTGACAAGCGAAATAGCTGTGTTCAATCTTTGGCCATTCCTATTTTAGGTTTCACGTGTCCTTCGTTTAGATGACCACATATCTTATCATATTTTATCCTATACACTTTTATTACCCTTTTTATCAAGAAATTAGAGGGTATTCAATCACAAGTAGTTGGTATTCAATACTTTTGTCCTCTTTCTCCTTGTACTCATTCTGTCAGGAGGAAAAGGAGTAATTAATCCTTTCTAATTTCAATAACGAGATACCGATTGAGAAATAGTTCTTTCTATTTATTTTCATCGTAACTATTCGACGCAAATACAGATTATATTTGGAGGGTAAATTGGGAACCCAAATTCAAAATATCTCCTATGTTTTTTACAATAGTTTTAAATCTGCAATTTGCTAAGGTTTTACAGGTTGCCCCTTTGACTTTTTTCTCGGCATCTTTCTAAATCCGGCTAATGCTCATCAATAAATAAGTAATTTCATCTTTTGTTGTTTTTGTTTTCTTTTGAATCGTATGATAATGACATTAATTTATTTGAACTGCTTTTTATTAAAATAAATATCTTTTCATAGTGGGTCATTTATCTGTTCAATTCTTCAAATGTCGATCGACACCATTTACTAAAAATATTACGTATATCACCAAAGACAACAATATGTTGGAATTTAAAGGCATTGAGCTTCAAAGACTTTAAGCATTGGGCTTTAAAGTATAAGAATGTGAATTGAAAATGGTGGAAAATAAAATAGAGGGAAATGAAAATTTGAATGAAGTGAGCTTTTGACTTGCACTTTGTCCCTCATTGGTCAGGGACAACTACATTTGTGTGCTTATATATAGAATCACTTCTTAAAGGTCTTAAAAGGAGTTGAAGAGAATGAACCCTCGCGCCGTCGTCGTCGCTCGGCTCAGATTCGGATTCGGATTCGGATTCGGATTCGGATTCGTCAAATGATCGATAAGACTATTTTTTGGACAAAATTTATTTAATTAATTATTTAATAATTAATTAAATGCCAGATCACTGCTGAAGATTCAGAAGGATAGTCTGGCCGCGGTCCTGGCGTAACCGCGGTAGGACCGCGCCAGAACCCTGCTGCAGATTTAGAGGGCCACTCTGGCCGGGGTCCTGGCGTAACCGCGGTAGGACCTTCTGAAAAGACACCTTTTCCAGAACAAACATTACACCTCTTCCAGTAATTGCCTATAAATTCTGAGGCATGGCTTCGTTTTTAACACACCAAAAACATTACAGAACTTCATTCTTTCTGAGAATACTGCATTCTAATTTGCAGTCTCTCTCTCTCTCAAATTCGTAAGTGTGATTTTACTCCGTTCTTTAAGTTCGTTGGTATCCTGCAGTTTGTATTGCCACTGTTGCAGGAAGGTTTATTCCGTTTCATCCTGGGAGGATTTAATCCATTACCTTGGTAACGTGTGAGGGGGGTAATATTCCTTAAGGACACACAAGCAAATTGTGGACTCGGAATATTTCTTATTCTTTACTGTTTTTCCAGTTTCTTTTATTCTTCTAACAGTTTTCTGCTTTTGTGTTTTAACACAGTAATGAACAACACAATATACCTTAGTGAAGCAACAAGTAAAAATTTTGCACCGGCAAATTGCAGATCTTATGAAATAACAAAAGACCCTAGAAGACTGAAGCGACTCATAAATTATATAAAATGACGGTTTCTCGGTGACGGTAAATGATGGTGAATGTCTGGGGATGGATGATTTGGTATATAGTCAATAATCACTATTGAATTATCTTGATCATTGTTTGTATATTTCTCCATTTCATTAACCTTAGCTGGAGTACTTGCATAAGCTTGTCTTGATTCAATTTCTCTTCTTCCAATTCCTCCTGCTAATAAGTATAACAAATGAATATACAAAAAAAAAAAAAAATGCGTCACTAACTTGTAAATGCTTTTATTAATAATAATAATAATAACAATACCTCAAAATCAATAGTATGAGTAAGAGGGTCAAATCTTACCGTACTAATCTTTTAGTAAGGAAGAGGAGGATGAGGAGTCGCTGGCGATGTATGAACTGGTGTATAATCAATCACTATTGAATAAGCTTGAATTTCTGTATCTTTTTCCATTTCATAAACCTTCGCTGGACTTGCATAAGCTTGTTTTGATTCCATTTCCCTTCTTCCAATTCCTGCTGCTAAGTACAACAAGAATAGGAAAAAACAAAGTTAATCACTATTATATTGTGGATTCACATGGAACTATCCTTTAGAGTTCTTGCTACTGAATTTATGATATCATGGGTTTAAAATAGTATTAACTTTGATGGATTTAAACATTAAAGTTCGTAGTACGGATCTTATTGCACATATGATATTACAACAACAACAACAAACTCAGTTTAATCCCAACTGTACGCAGACCTTATTCCTACCTAATGCAGGTAGAGATTGCACATCTAATATTATGAGTTCAAATTAAAATATATATATATATATATATATATATATATATATATATATATATCAGTATTTCGTATCGAAAATACAGGGTTCAGCCATAGCTAGTAAGATGAAAAATAATTATGTCAAATGAAAGAGGGTGCCGTTACCTTCTGTCACTATTAAAATGGAACAAACCAAAAAGATGGTCTTGAGAAGAAGAAAATTGTTTGTTGCAACAGCCTTCATCATCATTACTACTGCTTCAAAAAAATTCTGATTA
Organism: Nicotiana attenuata; assembly: GCF_001879085.1. Lineage (NCBI taxonomy): Eukaryota > Viridiplantae > Streptophyta > Magnoliopsida > Solanales > Solanaceae > Nicotiana > Nicotiana attenuata. The sequence goes on from NW_017670453.1 coordinate 586,830, forward strand.
GAGATATGATATTATTTGCACTTTTCTCCAGCCTTTAAATACTGAATAATCAATATGGGCATTCACATATGCATATGAACAAGTTTTTGAATATAATCTAGTATTGGTAAAAGGCTGAGAAGATTAGAATCAGTTTTATTTCTTAGCAATATACAAATCTTATTAAGCTATTAAATTCAATAGCATGCATGTTTGGTCTTTCCAACTAAGCAAGTAATAAATTTATTAAAATTTTACTTATAAAACCTGTTACTTATAAAATTTAAAAACCTTTATAGGTAAGCAATTAAAAATTACAAAGATATGCATGTATAACGAACTAATTGCTGATTATATTTATACTAAATTCAGCACAATTGTATTTATTTTTATTATATATAGAAAGCCCAGAATATACGTACTGTTCATCAAACATTCTGTTCAAATTCACAATATTACGTTAATTACTCCATTTAAAGAAAAAAGGAATACAGGTATTACTTAATTAAACGATTGAATTTAAATCATGAATCTAGTCAGAGTTATATCATTCACTCATGATTGTAAGTTGGAACGATGTTGGTCTCTTAATTGATCCAATATATATACGTATTTAAATAAGTATTCTAAAATCAGTGGAGGGTCTATATACCAAAGCGTTTTTACATAATAAAAATACAAAGTGCAACTACTAAAAATAACAATCATCTTAATCTATATTTATGCACGACCCAAAATCCAACTAGTTATGATGGCACCTAACCCAACCCTCTAGGTAAGCCTATTAACAACTATCCAGTTCCAATAAAATTTAATGAGACAAATAATAAAAGAAAATATCTGAATCATATACATTTCCCAAGGACTGGTTGTACAAATCATGAGCTTCTAAGATTAGAATTTACAAAGCCAGTAAGAAATAAATACATCATCTGTCCGAAATGTACATAAACATATTTTTATAGATATAAGGCTACCATGAACAAGAGGCAGCTATAACCGGAATGCATGTATATCTTCAAATCCAGCTCCCCTCGATCACAGCAACGTCAGCAGGCGACATCTGCATGCAAGGTGCAGAAGTGTAGTATGAGTACAACCGACCTCATATACTCAATAAGTAACAAACCTAACCTTAGGTTGAAAGTAGTGACGAACTAGAACAAATGTCGGAGTCCACCACCAATATCCAACAACAGCTCATAACAACATAATGAAAGTAATAAAAGAAGTAACTCAGAGATAAACTCAACTCGTTCACAGTTGAAGAAAAATAGGCCTACCTTTCAAGTATATCAGTAAAACCAAATCTTTTACCGAAATAGCCAAAAAATATGAGTAAGTTAGAAAACTGTGATTTTTGCCAAAGGCTTTCAACAGGTAAATGTTTCATTTTTAAATGGCATGAGGAAAATACATCTCTATGCCTACATGTCAATGTATGCATGCCAACTGTAATACCATGCAGTGATAAAACCATATGCATACTCTCGGTGCATCAATGCACTCGGTATTCCCAATCACCCAATCCTCACAATCACTTAGCCCTCACAGCCGCTCAGTCCTCACAGTCACTCAGCCCTCCCAATCACTCGGCACTCGGCAATCGCACTCAGTAGGTACCTGCGCTCACTAGGGGTGTATACAAACTCCGAAGGGGCTCCTTCAGCCCAAGCTCCAAAACAAGCCAATCATGGCATAAATCAATAAAACATGATGCGGCGTGCAGCCCGATCCCATAAACATCCTCACTATCAGGCCCTCGGCCTCACTCAGTCATTAATCTCTCCAGCTTCTCGGGCTCTCAATGTCATAAAAAATCAGCCCTAAAATAATGATGTGATGTATCAATAAATGGTAATAGGGACTAAGATATAATATGCATATGACTGCGTATGACTGAGTATGTAATGTAATGAAAGCAGATAACTCAACAGCAAAAATGACCTCAGTGGATCCCAACAAGATAAACATGCAGCCTAGACATGGTTTTCTAACATGGATCACAGCTCAATAGCTCTAGTACATAGAGATTTCATAGTTACAGATAAGATCAGGTAACTACAAAGTACCACAGGAATAACAGAGTCACCATTCACACGGTGCACACTCAAATGCCCGTCACCTATCATGTGTGTCACCTCAACACCGAACACATAACATGTAATTCTGGGTTTCATACCCTCAGCACCAAGTGTAAAAGTGTTACTTACCTCGAACAAGCCAAATCCAATATCGAGCAAGCCAAACAATGCTCCAAAATGCTATTCCGCGTGTACCGACCTTCGAACGGGTCAAAACTAACCAAAAGAAACTCAAATACATCAAATAATGTCAAACGGAAAAAACCCAATCGATAAAGGTCGAATCTTTAATTAAAATCCTGAAATCGACCAAAAAGTCAAACCCGGGCCCGCACCTCAGAACCTGATGAAACTTATAAAATCTGACAACCCATTCAATATGAGTCCAACCATACTAATTTCACCCAAATCCGACTTCGAATCGATATCAAAGCTCAAAAAATCACTTTATGAAATTTTAGACAAAACCCCCCAAATTTCACTTTGAAATCATCAATCAAATGCCAAAAACGAAAATGGATTCATGAAATATAACCAAAATCGAGTATAGAACACTTACCCCAATCCATACGGTGAAAATCGCCTCAAAATATGACCAAATGAACAAAGCCTCGATATTAAGTATTTTTGCCCAGCTATTCTGCCTTGTTTCGTGTGCCATACAATCCCGAAACTCGCTTTTGATGCATCTATTGGATTCCTTGTGAAATTGCAGTCAAGTTAGGCTTTTGAATCACTCCATTTGACATTATAATGAAGGAGATATGTTGGTTTTAATATTTGGAAATAGTGCAAATTTTTAAATACGAAGTCAGTGGCAATTTCGTAATTAATCTGAAAAATTTGGCAACCAAATTCTTAGTAAAATGACCGTAAACTCCTCATACGATGTCCAAATTCGACGATTCTTTTTGCTAGACTCCGTAATTACTATAAGGATCTAATGCTTCAACCGAAATAGAAATTGGAGCTCATTTACTTAATGTGGTACCATTTATGCTTGAAGAAACGATGTCGAAACATAAGGAAAACGATCGCAACACAATCCCAACATATGCGAAACTCACCCGAGCCCCTCGGAACCCGTCCGAACATACCAAAAAGTCCCATAGCATAACACGGACTTACTAGAGGCCTCAAATCACGCATAACAACATTGAAACGAGGAATCGCACCTCAAATCAAACTTAATGAACTTTCGAACTTTCGACTTCCAAAAACTCGCGTCGAAACATATCAAATCAACTCAGAATGAACTCAAATTTTTCACACAAGTCCCAAATGACATAATGAAGCTATTTCAATCCCCAAAACCACAATTTGAACCCGATATCATCAAAGTCAACTCCCGGTCAAACTTATGAACATTCCAAACCTTCAAATTTTCAACTTTTGCCAATTAGCATCGAAACCTTCTAGAAATATCCAAATGCAAAACCGGGCATATGCCCGAGTCCAAAATCACCATCCGGACCTAACAGAACCATCAAATCTTCAATCCGAGGTCAAACATTAAAAGGTCAAACTTGGTCAACTCTTCCAACTTTATAGCTTCAATCATGAAATTCATTCTTCCAAATAAATTCTGAATTACCTGAAAAACCAAAACCGCCGATAAAAACAAGTAGTAATATATCATACGGAGCTACTCATGCCCTCAACAACCGAGCGAAGTGCAAATGCTCAAAACGACCGGTGAGTTGTTACATTTGAACTCATGGATTGAGCATTATGATTAATAAGGAGGATCCACAAAATGGTCTATTTATTTGAGTCATTAAAATCTACTTAATGTACCATGTAAAAAAATCCTTGATAAATCTACATTAGTGGTGGAGGTTCTTAACTAGAAAAGAGTTTTATCTTTGGGTACTAGTGAGACCAACTCCATCCATAAGAAGAGATATTGGGGGTTTCGCCGAACGAGAAAAAATATAATATCTTAGATTCTTGTGTGTTTAATAAAATGATAATTTATTGCATAAGGAGATATTATGTATCCTAGAAATAGGAAGAACATAATATATGACTTGAGCTTATAGTATAAGTATAAGAAGAATGGAAATCAATATCATATTTATTTTAATTCATGAAACTGCTTAAAATGATTATTTTCCAAGTTTGGTTACAGGCTGGTGGTCATGAATTTGACGAACTCCGATTGACCTGAAACTCGGTAGGTTCATCAAAAATGATCTAGTGAGAAAAACTCACTGCTATGCTGTGAATCATGCCGTTTTATGGCATTTTGAGGTCGTTTAGATGAGTTGTCAAGCAGTTTACTAAATTGAATTTGTTATAAATATGAAAAAATTATTCTTTATATATCGGCTATATTTGTGTTAAATATGGAACATCATGACCCATAACGATTTAACTTGATATGATATATAGCATGAGTGCAAATCACATGGATTTGATCGTAAATACGCCAAAATAATCTATTCGGATTTGGTCTAGTTTTTTGGCGATCGTGAATTTCACGATCTCCGAATAACCTTAAATTCGGTAGGATCATCGGAAACGATTAGCTAAGAAGAACTCACTGCGAAGAAGTGAATCGCATCATATTTTGACGATTCGGGATCGTTTAGATGAGTTTTTTGGAGGTTTGGCGGATTAAAATATGATTTACATACGAAAAGTCATTTTTCTATCATTTTATTTATGTGGAACATGATAACACATGTTGATTTGCATTAATTGGTATATGATAAGAATGTAGGTCATATTTTATACTCATTAAAAAAATTCTTAAAATGGCAATTTCCCAAATTTGGTCGCAGTTTTGGAGATTGTGAATTTAATGGTCTCCGATTGATCTGAAATTTGGTAGGTTTATTAGAAATAGCCCAGTGATCAACACTCACTGCTATGCAGTGGAAAACATTAATTTAAGCGTTTTACGACTGTTTAGATGGGGTTGAGCATTTTTTTTTTGAATTATGGAACTTAATCCTTAGAGAAAATTTCGTAGTTGTGATAAAGTGGTGATAGGAATCAACCCCATTGGTCTCCACTATTTATTTATAGTGATATCATAAATATACGCGTTGACTTTAGGTCTTCCTCCATATCGGATAAATTTATTATGAACCTCACTGGGTATAGTTACTAGTTATTGATAACCTGTATTGACTCTCTATCTGAGTTTAAAGGTTGAATCAATTTTGTAATTAAAATACAATCATGATTAAGTGGTGATAGTAATATCTTTCTATGGTCTTCCACTATTAATTTCAAGTGAGTAATAAATTTACGCGTTGACTTTAGGTTTTCTTCCATGTCGGATAAATTTATTGTAAGCTCACTAGGTGAAATACTAGTAATTGATATCGTGTACTTACTCTCCATCTGAGTATACATGTTGGATCAATGTAACTAGATCTGTTAAATATGATGTTCACTTGACTCAAATTAACAGTGTACCCTCAATCTGAGTTGGGTCTGTTTTAATTGTTGGAGTGAATAATCTGCATTACATATGTATGTTGCATGAGTAGTTCTTTTTTCATCGAAATTGTTATTCAAGATGCATGAATACATATATGTGTAGTGTGTTTAAAAATTTTGTATTAAAAGGTTATATACATATGACGACCCGGCCGGTCGTCTCATGAGTTACCGGTCCGTTTCCTCCATTTCCACTTCTATTTGCTTTGTTCATCTGTGTTTTGAGGTATCGGGTTGGTTGGATTGGATTCGGATATGGTTTTGGTGAAGTTGAGACACTTAGTCTCTTTTAAAAAGGTTTGAGTTGGAAAAGTCAACCGAATGTTGACTTATGTGTTAGAGGGATTGGATGTGAGTTCCGATGGTTCGGTTAGCTTCGCGAGGTGATTTATGACTTAGTAGTGTGATCGGAATGGGTTTTGGAGGTCCGGAGTAAAATTAGGCTTGAATTGGCGAAGTTGATATTTTGGCGATTTCCGGTTGTTAGGCGAGATTTTGACCCAGGGGTCGGAATGGAATTCTGAGAGTTGCAGTAGCTTTGTTATGTCATTTGGGATGTGTGTGTAAAATTTTAGGTCTTTTGGACGTGGTTTGGTTGGGTTTTTGATTGAAAGCGTATCTCGGAAGAATTTGGAAACTTAGGCTTGAATTCGATGTGATTTGGTAGATTTGATGTTGTTTGAGGTGTTTTGATGATTGGAACAAGTTTGAATAAGGTATTGGGTTATGTTGGTGGTTAACGGAGGTGTTGGAAGGTTATTGCAACTTCAGAATTGCTGCTTCTGGTGTTTCCGCACCTGCGGTTTGGGGGACCGTAGGTGCGACGTCGCATATGCGTGAGAAGAACCGCAGAAGCGGTTTTGGAAGAAAATGTCTGGGACCGCAGATGCGGTAGGGGCCCCGCACCTGCGGAGCCGCAGATGCGACAAACGGACCGCAGATGCGGTTTGGGCTGGATTAATGAATTTCCGCAGAAGCGGAGCTTTGACCGCAAATGCGGTACTACAGAAGCGGGTTTTGGACCGCAGATGCGGAAAGGCCTGGGCAGACCATATATGTTATTTTATTTTGCAATTTTGGGTTATTTCACCATTGTTGCCTTCGACCTTGGAGCTTTTGGGGCGAATCTGAAGAGAGAAATCAAGAGACTCCGTTAAGGTAAGGAATTTTGGACCTAAAACACAATTCTATGGTAGATTTTCATGGATTTAAGGCTGTAATTAAAGGAATTTAAAGGCTAAAATGGAAGAACTAGGGCTTGGAATTTTGGACTTTTGATTTGGGATTTGAAGGGTCATTTCGGCTGGAATTTGATATTTTTGGTGTGTATGAACTCGTGGGGAGATAAGGAACCTATTGGTGTAAATTTTTTGAGTTTCGAGAAGTGGGTCTGGGGCTCGGGTTTTGCTAATTTCGGGATTTTTGGTATTTTTTGATTGTTTTCGCTTGGGTCTTGTTCCCTTAGCATATTGTGACGTAGTCGTTATGATTTTGGATAGATTCAACGCACGTGGAGGCCAATTCGAAGGGCAAAGGCATCGCGAGCTAGGGATTTAGCCGGTTCGAGGTGAGTAATGCTTGTAAATGATGTTCTGAGGGTTTGAAACCCCGGATTGTGCATCGTAGTACTATATTGAGGTGAGGCACACGCTCGATGACGAGCGTGGGGTCGTGTACTATTAGGGATTTGGACTTGGTCCGTCCCGATTGATGATTTTTCCGCGTATTTGATTTAAAACTATTTGTTATCATCGTTTATTTGGGCTGATTGCCATATTTGGGCTTCGTGCCAACTATTTGAACCCTTTCGGGGCTTTTATTTGATATTTCCTCACTGTTTTGACTTATTATTTGAACTCAGTCATATTAAATAAAACTGTTTTACTACTCAGCCATTTTTACTCAGATTTTGAGATTTAAATGATATTGTAAATGATGTTTGGGTGAGAAACACTGTTTTTCTATTGCTCGAGGGTTTTGTGATGATTTTTGACTGAGTATGGCCGAGGGCCTATATTGTGAGGAGATACTGATACTGATTGGAGGCCGAGAGCCTGAGATATGTACGCCACGAGGTGGCTTGATTGATATGAGGCCGAGGGCCTAGATTTATTTCCACGAGATGGTTTGTTATTGCGCTTAGGCCGTAAGGGGCCCCTCCAAGAGTCTGCACACCACCAGTGAGCGTGGGTACCCATTGTGAAGTGAGATTGAGCCCGAGGGGTTGTTACTGTTGTGAGATGTTGCCCAAGGGTCGGTTGTGGTGTTACTGTGCCCGAGGGGAGAACTTTTATTTGTTTCCTTTATCATAATTATCTGTCAGTTACCTGTTTACTGGTTTAAAGAGCATTTTTCCTGATTTTTACTGGTTTTCCTGATTATAAATGATTTTACTGCTTCATTATAGACTGTCTTGTGCTTTACGTGTTTTCTCACTTTCAGTATTATTTATATTCATTACTCTCTGAGTTGGAGTACTCACTTTACTCCCTACACCCTGTGTGCAGCTTCAGGCATAGCTAGTTCCGCTCCGGAGTGTTGATTTCCTCCAGTTCCAGGCGGGCTTCTTCGGAGATTACGAGGTAGCTGTTGATGTCCGCAGCCCCGTGTCTCTACTCTTCTATCATTTCTGTTTCTTACAAACACTTGTAGTAGTTTATGACTTTAGCAGACTGTACTGTGACTCGTAGATGCTCTTGACTTGTGACACCCCGGTTAGGGCTGTGTTGGGTTGGATTTTCGCATTATTCTTGATATTTCCGCTACTTAGAATTGTTAAATCATGTTTAGACTATTTTGTGTTGTTTAACTGCTTTAAAAGACGAATTGGATTAAACTGGCTGGCCTTATCTTCACGAGAGGCGCCATCACGACCGGGTTCGGGGTTAGGGTCGTGACAAGAATAAACACACACACACTGAGATGTTAAGAAAATAAAATCTTAATTATTTAATGTTCAAATTTTGAGATATTTTTTAATAATCAAATGTTTAAAAAAAAACCTACGCCTATGAGAGAATATTTTTTTCTCACGTCTAATCTAAAAGAATTTCACTCATTTCGTCATTAAAACAAACCTTTTAATAACTAAACAAAGGTTTTAAATCTCAATTTGAAGTTCTTTCCCAGGGTTTCATTTTCTTCAATATCCGACCCAAGTGTTATAATGAAACGTTTCTTGAAACATTTCAGTGTAAGTGATCTGTAATAGCAACTTTTTCAAAGTTCTCATTTTTTTTTTAAACCCAGAATTGATAGTTTGGTCTTAATTTTTTTATTTTTCGTAGATTGGAGGGGTGAGGAAAATTTCTATGCAAAATGCAAGAAAAACTCTTAATTTTCTTATTAGTACCAATTAGAGGGGAAAAAAATTAGAGACGCACAATTGTGATGTGATTCAATAAATATTTTAAACGGCCAAAGAAAACTTACCTGGCAGTGGAGACGGAGCTTCAACGGGTTGGTGGCAGTGGAGACGGAGTCTCGGCGGAGCTTCAGCGGCGCCGGTGAGTGCCGCTGGTTGGTGGCAGCGGTGGGAGAAGTTTGAGTGGGAGAGAGAAGAGAGAAGGAAGAAAAGAGGGAAAGGAAAAGAAAGATGCTCGCTGGTAGGGTTTTTAAAAACCCTTTCCGACTGATTCGGTCGGTAATTTGGTCAAAGTAGTCAGCCTCGTTTTACTAAAAATTTTCGACCGAATCGGTCGCTATTTTTTTTTTTTTTTTAAATTATTTTCGACCAAATTGGTCGCTAACAGTGATGCGGAATTTTCCGCCAAAATTTACGACGGATATAGACGGAATATTAGTCATAACTATTATTAAAAATTAAAAAATAAAATTTTATGTATTTTCCGACCGATTCCGTCGGAAATCTCCTACTACTTTTTTCCGTCGGAAATTTCAGTCGGAAATTGGCCATTTTTTAGTAGTGAGAATTCATGATAAATTGGTGCTACTGGACTCCAAATATCAAGCCTAGAACCCATATGTGAATATTTATTTATAAAAATTAATTATTTAATTTACAAACTAACATATAAAATTATAATAAAACTAACACATACAAGAATTCAGGATATGTTGGTGCTACTGGGCCGCAAATATCGAGCCTCGAACCCATATGTGAATTTTTAATAATTAATATTATAATAATTATAAAATTTAATTATTTAATTTACAAACTAACATATAAAATTATAAAACTAACATGTAATTAATGTTGTTTAATTTATAGTAGACGACATGGAGGTGCCGCCTATTCATCCCGGACCTTCCAGCGATGAGCTATTGTCTTTACAGGGCGATCATAGGTCCGCCCACATATGGGAGGGAGAGTTACTGACCCAGACTCTTCGCGTCAAGAGAGTGGACGACATGTGGGACTTTCTACGTGAGAGAGTACTCCATGACCGTGTAGTCACACGCCTGCGGGAGACGGGTTTCTACATAATTTTGGAGATCGGGCGGCTGCAGCTCGATTGGTCGTCGGTCACGACCCAGATAGAGCGGTGGCGACCGGAGACGCACACATTCTACCTGCCCATTGGCGAGGCCACCATCACACTCCAGAACGTGGATCTTTTATATGGGCTGCCCGTTGATGGACACCCTGTTGCTCTGCTTCCTGGCCTGAGAGAGATGACACGTGTGCAGTACCTGAAAATGCTGCAGCGGCTCACTGCTTTCCGGTCAGAGGATGAGAATGTACTGGCTGGGACCAATCATTTTACGTTGACGACTATTCGACAGTGGTTGGAGGCATTGCATCCTGACATCGATGCCGATATACCGGATTATTATGTTGACCGGTTTACGAGGTTGCTGCTACTCCTTATGTTTGGAGGGGTCTTGTTCCCGAACACTTCGGGGAACCTAGTCAGCTTGAGATTTCTTCATCATCTTGAGCGGCTAGATGATTTACCCAGTACAGCTAGGGCGCTACTGTTCTCGGCTACTTGTACAGGCAGATGTGCCGGGCGAGCATGGGCACCCAGCATGACGTTGCTGGATTTTTTCCGCTACTACAGGCGACGACATATTCGAATACCCTATTCATTTTAAATTTTATGTCAACTTTTTATGTTAGGTTTGGGCCTGGGAGCGGTTCCTGCAGTTGCAGCCACCTCTACCACCATTAGATCCGGATGTACCACCTTCGTTGCTCCCTCTAGCTAGGAGGTGGGTTCTCCGGCGGGGATATATGCGCGAGTACAAGGCTCGGCATAATCTCTCCTTGTTGAGGGATATATTGGATTTGCTGGATGGCGCACAGGTAAATGTATATCTATGTTTACTTGTAATACACTCTAAACACAAGTTGCGCATACTGACGTTTTCTGTTCTTACTTAATAGTTCATCTGGACACCATACAACGACGAGTTGGTAGCTGGCTTGACCTGTTATTGCTCGGCCGGCCGACTTATGTGGGTGTAACGACCCGACCTGTTGTTTTACTTTTTAGAACCCCGTTCCCCTAAATGAAACTTCCCGCGCTTGCTTTAGCTAATTTACGACTTGTGGGGGTGGTTGGTTCGGGATTTGGAAGAGTTTGGGTTGAATAGGCTCATTTGATTCTTTAAGATTTTCTTAAAAAGCTAAGTTTGACTTTGGTCAATATTTTTAGCAAACAGACCCGGATCTGTGTTTTGACGGTCCCCGAGGGTCCGTACGAAAATATGGGACCTGAACGTATGCCCGGAATCGAATTCGAGGTCCCTAGCCCGAGTAATAAATTTTTATTTGAAAATTGTTAAAACTGAAATTCTAAGGATTTAAAGAAATTAAATAATGAGGGATCACATTGGTATCGGGCTCGTATATTGGTTTTGAAGCCCAGTACAGGTCCAATATATCATTTAAGACTTTCCCCCAAAATTTGGTGTCAATCCGAGTAGTCTAAGTACGTTTCGGCTCGTTGGAAGTGAATTAAGAACTTGAAGTTCATAAGTTTGATTCAATTGATTTTAGGGGGGTGATTCTTAGAGTTAGCTTTGTTTCGGGTGATTCGAAGGTTCGAGCAAGTCCGTTTCATGATTTTAGACTTGTCGGTATATTTGGGCGGGGCACGGGAGCCCCGACCGTCAATCGGACAGGGCTCGAGTGAAGTTGAAAAATTTGAGAAGTGCTGAAGCTTCAGCTGTTGTCATAAACGCACCTGCGGTTGGTCAGCCGCAGGTGCGAGATCGCAGAAGCGGTCGAGGCCTCGCAGATGTGGCCCAGGGCTGGCCGGGCCAAATCGCAGAAGCGGCTCCTTAGCCGCAGAAGCGGCTGCGCAGAAGCGGTCCCAGCACACTAGGCCAATCCCGCAGATGCGGCCCCCTTAATGCAGAAGCGGGACCGCAGATGCAGTCCCCTGACCGCAGATGCGAAAATCGCTGAAGTAGTGAGCTTCATTTAATTCGGGCTCCAAGTGATATTTGCCATTTTTCACTCTTCCATTGGGCGATTTTGGGAGCTTTTGAGAGTAGACTTCCACCTAGCATTAGAGGTAAGTTTATCCTACTTATTCCTAGTTTAATACTTGTGTCTTAGGTAGATTAACACACTAAGATTAGGGTAAAATCATGGGGTTAGAGCAAAACCTAGGGTTTTGATAAAACTTAGATTTTTCCACAAAAATTGGTTATGAAACGAAGTAGAATCATATATTATTGATCCTTAGGTTACAAAGAACAACTCTCTTCGAAATATTTCTGAATCCGGGCACGTGGGCCCGGGGGCGGATTTTAGGAAACTTGTGTTTGAGGTTGAGAAATTGCTTTAATAGTTAGAATGCGATCTTGTGAGCTTATATTGACTAGTTCTTACCCCGTTTAACTAGTTTTGGATCGTTCGGCTCCAAATTGAGAGTTCGGGCTCGTTCTTGGTATTGGAAGTGCACTTTGGAGCGAGGTGAGTCTCCTATCTAAACTTGTAAGAGGGAATTATCCCCATAGGTATAATAATTGAATAATTTGTCATTAAATGCGGGGTCTACGTACGCGCTTGGTGACGAGAGTCCATACGTAGCTACTATTATGCTTAAGTCCGGGTAGTTTAGGACCCTAAAAGCATGTTTTATGTGATGCTCTTGTTACTCCATGATTAATTCGAGACTTCCTAAATCTTGTTGAATATGGTAAACAAATCTAATAAGTGGAACACTATATTTCTTTCCCTTTTAAGGGAGAAGTTGTCATGTTGTGAGTACTTACTCTCCTGATGCCTGTCTTGTCTACTTGTTGATGTGTTTAAATACATTTGACCGCGTCGCATGTATAATTCGCGAGCGGAATAATAGATGCATCTATGGTTCGCGCCGTTTGACCCTCCGGCAGTGCACATTTTATTTTATGTTGGATCGGGCCGTACGACCTCGGCACTACTTGCGTATGCTTGTTGACTGGTATATTTCTGTGGATGGAACCTTGTTATATGCCTTGAAATGTAATTGGCTAACTGTGATATCACCTAGTTAAGGACTTGTTGCTTCATGCTATAAACTGTTATTTATTGTGCTATCATGTTTAGTGTATCACCTATCATGTTATTTGACCCTAGTAAGTGTCATGTCGACCTCTCGTCTCTACTTCTTCAAGATTAGACAGGATACTTACTAGGTACATATTGCTTATGTACTCATACTACGCTTCTGTACTTAATTGTACAAGCTCTGAGGCAGGTACATCTAGCTATCAGACCGGTGCGCATCACTGATCTTAGTCCGAGACTTCCACGGTGAGCTGCTTTCTCTTCCTGTGCCGATCAACAGCTGATGGAGTTTCTCTTATATTTTTGGCTGTCTATTCTGTTTCAGACAGTAAGAAAGATCTGTTATTTTTTATATTCTACTAGTTGCCCATAGCTTGTGACACCAGGTCTTGGCACACACTTAGTAGACAGTTCTTTTGGGGTTGTATAACTATCTCTAAATATTGATTATTATCATATGTTTTAAATTGCATAAATTAAGACAAGTGTGTAACTGCTTGTGGTAAGTAAAAATAAGAACTCACTAAAAATTCCGCGTTGGCTTGCCTGACAACGGTGTTGGGCGCCATCACGACCTGAGGTGAAATTGGGCCGTGGCAGTAGGCCTCTCCCGTCCCGTTGTTCTGTATTGATATTGTGGAGCATCATGCTACCGAGCGGGTACTTCGCCATTTTGGTCGTCCGCAGCTTGTACCGACGCCGCTCACCTGGGAGACCATACATTACCAGCAGGATGATCGTACCAGGGTGGACGATGCATTTTTGGCATGGCTACAGGACCAGATATTTACATGGGACCGACGATCTGACCTGATTTCGCTCCCCCCTTCACCGAGTCGGCTGGATACTGAGCATGATTACATGGGATGGTACCGCGGTCGGTACGTTCCATACGCCGGGACGCACGAGGCACTGGTATGTTATTTGGTATTCTTACTTATAACTGTGATCTAGCGTTCCGTAATTTATATTTTACATGTTCTGCTGGCTATTGGCCTATATTTAGTCCACCAGTTGGGACTGCAGATGCAGCAGCACGCTGGCGATCCTACGGTCGCATTGCAGGAGTATGGCCGGCAGGTTACAAAGCTGGCTGCCCGGACACTGCATCAAGACAGAGAGGACGAGCGCTTAGAGCACGTCCCTGCTTATGTGGCGCCAGAGCACTACCATCGAGGTAGGCCTGTCCCACGAGCTAGGGGACGACGAGGCAGGGTTGTCCCACGAGACAGGGGTGCCCCACGAGGCAGGGCTGTCACACGGGGTCCTGGGGGCCGGCGAGGAGGTGGTCCCCAGCAAGGGGGCATTGAGGCACCTGTTCAGGCACCTGATGATGATGTTGGAGCTGATCTGCCGGGTGACCTCCATCAGCCAGACGAGCATCCCAGCAGCATGTCATCGTACAACCTTCAGTTGCCGTTTACTCCAACCGCATCGCAGGTGATCCCGTCAAATCCATTGTTGATCACGGGCACGAGCACTACCGGACATGATTGGAAGCAGATGTTTTCAGGCCCATCACCACTGCTGAGGATTGGCCGACCCGAGATGTGGATGGTGGGCGCCGGCTGAGTTATGGCTCATCGTCGACGGGTGGTGTGGATCCTTCACAGGAGCAGGTATGTTTGTATTACTATTAAATTTAAATTTATTTTTATCTCATTGATTCGCAATAAATAACTTTATAATTTTATTATTAAGGCTTCATCCCAGCCCGTCACGGAGACCACTTTGTGCGATGCTGAGCAGGATGCGACGGATGCTTATATTGAGGAGCCCGACGAGACCATGGTAAGAATTTTTTTTTGACTTAACACGTACATTACTAATATATATTTTCATATACTGAGCTCACTTATTCTTTTGTTGGTTGCTGATGGAACGACGGCCCCTTCTACCGATCCTGCCAGCACTACTGAAGATCATGCTGCAGCGCATCCTCCGATAAAGAGGCGACGTGATGTGGATGATCCTGATAGTGTAGCAGGGCGGGATGGGATGCGCCTCAGGCCAGCGGCTGCATTGAAGCACACAGGATGTGGGACACATTGATTTTTTTTTTGTATTTTATGTACGCTTTGTAAATATTATTTTATGTAAATAATAACAATAATTTTTTTACGTTTACATAATATGCGCATTATATTTTTATTTCCCTGTTTCTTCTTTATTTCAACACTACAACATAAATACAAACATAGAAACTTAACGTAACTTAAATTCAGTATAACTAATGAAAACACATGACACGGGAAACATAAAGATAAACTACTACACTCAACACAAACATGTCAATATTTAGTCACGACCACGTAGTATTCTCTGCTCCAACCACTTAACTTTTTCTTCCAGCTTATTTTTTTCTTCTTCCACCTCTTGAGTTTCTCCTTCAAATCCGCAATTTCTTGTTTGTATTCTCGTTCATATTCTCACCGTTTTTTGGTCAAATCATGAAGGTACTGCAAAGATTGTTTGTAGCTTTCCTGCTGACAGGGTTCATCAATCCATACCTCAAAATTGCAAAAATTTCCGTTGTTGCCTCCAAACCTGTTCAAACACATCCAGTATCTGCGCCCAACTTGACCGTCATCCCAACAGTCCGCCATCATACAGTGTTTGCCACATTGGCACATTGGTACATACATGCGGTCAGACATTTATTAAAGTGAAAAAACCCCTGCTTTTATGGAAATATTTGCTATTTGTTATGGTTAAGCGCAGAAAATAACTAGAATGCGCCCGTTATTTATAGGCAAGACAACACACAAAACATAGTATTTAAACACGCTACATATGTTCACAGAAAACGTAGTATTTAACCGCGCTATATATATTCACACAAAACGTAGTATTTAACCGCGCTATGCTTGGCATGTTAAAGATTCTTTCTGATATGAAATAGCTTTTTCGCAGTCGGGCAGCTTTTCAGATCGACAAGACAGCACACAAAATGTAGTATTTAACCGCGCTATATATATTCACACAAAACGTAGTATTTAACCGTGCTATACTTGGCGTGTTAAAGATTCTTTCTGATACGAAACAACTTTTTCGCAGTCGGCAGCTTTTCAGATCGACAAGACAACACACAAAATGTAGTATTTAACCGTGCTATATATATTCACTACAAACGTAGTATTAACCGTAGCTATGCTTAACGTGTTAANTGGCGTTCTTTCTAATACGAAACAACTTTTTTGCAGTCGGGTAGCTTTTCAGATCGACAAGACAACACACAAGACGTAGTATTTAACCGCGCTATATATATATATATATATATATATATATATATATATATATATATATATATATATATATATATATATATTCACACAAAACGTAGTATTTATCGTGCTATGCTTGGCGTGTTAAAGATTCTTTCTGATACGAAACAACTTTTGCGCAGTTGGGCAGCTTTTCAGATCGACAAGACAACACATAAAACGTAATATTTAACCGCGCTATATATATTCACTTATTTATCAAACATCTTCCTCCTCTGACAGTATAGTTTTCTAATAATTTTAGAGTGAAACTCGAAAGTGAACGTAAAAATTTTCCGTTTTTTAATCCAATACTATTTTTGATTACATGAACGTGAGGGAGAAATTCATTAATTTACTCAACTGAAAAATGTTAAATATCAATAAGACGTAACAAGGTTGTGGAAACATAATTTTATTTGATACATTTTGCAACATAAACAAGTACAGACACTTATTACAAAAAACATTACGAAAACAAAACACTACGTGTATGCTTGATAGTTTGGCACATTAGACGAACTTGCACCAGGAGCTGGATTACCACCGCCACCCAAACCAACTGAAGGATATTTACGACGGTCGTGTCCTATTTGCGAGCATATGCCACATTTATGCGTATAAACGGTATAACCAACATCCATTTGGTTCCGTATACGCGTTCTCTTTTGCACTTGTAGATTGCGCAAATAGTCCTTGTTACACAACATTTTAAATGGTTTCGGCGGCGAATAATGCTCAGCACCCACCGACTACAACTGCCCACTATATGTGTTTAATATGCAGCAACACTGTATTGCCTATCAACATAATTGGTTGCCCCTAAACCTGTTTGTTGAAAGCACTTCATGGCATGTGAGCACGGCATATGGTAGATGGTCCATTTCCCACATGAACACAACCTGCTGGCTTCATTTACGGTGTGAATATTATTCCCACGGTGTTAACGGATAGCGGTACGAACTTCAAAAATACCCCGGTCGTGATCATACTGTAAATATGAATGCCAATGTGCTCTCCTCCTGTATTTCTCAAATCTATTCATCGGTATTGGCATAAATTCAACACCCCTCTCCATCAATTCTGATGCACCTTTATGCCTTTCAACAAACCTCTCCGCCATCTGTTTGAATGTCATCCGGACCATGGCAGTGACAGGCAATCCACGTGCAGACTTCAATAACCCGTTAAAAGACTTGACACATTTGTAGTCAGGGTTCCTCATCATATGCCACCATCAGCATGCAACGTCCACTTGTGAAGCTCATGTCGCATCAACCAATTATAGGCTCTTTCGTCTAACTGCCGGATCGATTCCATGCGCCTCCTGAATTTGCACCCTTGGCGATCAGTTGCAGCCATCCACATTAAATCATGCAAGTCCTTGTTGGGATATTTCTTCTGGAAATTGGCCTTCAGGTGCCTCACACAGTAACGCTAGTATGCATAGGGTTCCTGCCATTCAGGCAAATGCTCTACAGAACTTAATATACCACCATGCCGATCAGATATTAGACAAATACCTGAACGTTGTTTGACAACGTGCTGCTTCAAGTGGTTAAAAAATAGCGTCCACGTCTCTTGGATTTCATTGGCACAGATAGCAAAATCTAGTGGAAATATTTGTCTATTGGCATCTATTGCAACGACGATCAACAACTTAATATCATACTTTCCATAGACATGAGTACCGTCTATGGAAATTACCAGACGGCAATGCACAAAACCATCAATTGTTGGTTTGCATGCCTAGAACACGTATTTGAATATATATTTTGGTATTCCTGCACTCCGCTCATGCTTCCATTCAATAACAGTTCCGGGGTTAAAGTGTTTCAGTGCGGCCATGTACCTGGGTAGAGATGCAAATGACTTATCCCAGTCACCATAAACAATTTCAACTGCACGTTTGCGCCCGAGATATGCCTTTCTTTTGGTAATAGTACACCCATATTCCTGGTGGACGGATGTAATACACTCTTTGATCTTGTACCTAACGGACACTTCCAAGTGTGGAATCAAGACAAGAGAAATCAAGTCAACATCCAAGTTGAAGTGATTCCCATTGAACGTGTCCATTTCACAAACATGGGTGCCAATATATTTACCCACTTTCCACAACCCTGTTTCCTTCTTGGTCGCACGCAGCATCCACTAACAACCCGTAAATCATCTACGACAAACAACCTTGTATACCTCCGGACTAGACTCTCATACCATCATCTCACGACACTCTCTTACGCTGTACATTTTACAAGACCTTGGATATGCGAGCTTTATCGGGAAAATGCATGCCCTTTGCCAGCATCGTTGGTCTAGACTCATCCCACATTGCTGATCGAATTTCGTCAAGATCCCTTGTGAGGGCATCCACATCCGGCATACTTGGCAAATTATCAAGGTAGGGAATATGCCTTGAATGAAATGGCACGTGGGACTCGTACACTCTTGGTCTAACGGGAGATGGAGCATGCTCCCTCGTCAGCTCAGGTTCGACATTCACTTCCTCCTCATCATCACCCTCGTCAGGGAAGGGTGTGTCATCTCTAGACTCATCGACATTGTTGTCATAATCACTATTATCTTCCTGACTCTGCGCATCTGCCAAATCTCGAGTAAATACGTCGTCTACGGGCAACTGAGTGATGTCAGGACCATCGGGTTGCTCATTTTCACTGCACAAACAATAAAATAATAAGCTACTCAAATTGATAAATACTTTACATATAGCTATATCGCTTCACTTTCAAGTCGTAATGTGTTGACATTTCATGATGGATATTACCCTATTGGTGATGACTCCCGGATGGACCACCGTGATCTAACACACCAAAACTACGCATATTGCAACTGGGCGTAGGGTCATAACTTGTAAAATTCATATCTGGACGGTACCCCATGTGAAATATATGAGTGTTAATACAAATTCAATAAAAAAAAAATAAACATCGTAACACAAAGGAAAATTGAAGTTTACCAGTCGTCTTGTGGATTATGTAAAGTAGGAGAGAAATTATTTCCTCGCTCCTCATTCGCCCGCGGAGATAAGTTTAGATCCGGCCAAACTCTTTGAGTTGGAACCTGTTGGGCTAAAACTGCTTCAGAATAACCATTCGATCGTTGAGGGTTATCCGTGCTTTGCGCAACATCATTATTGCGAACGTCTTCAACCTTCACGTACATTTCCAACATTTTTATCAAAATAAGTTCCCGGTATTCATCTGGGGTCCCCAAAAAACCTCTCAGAGTTTCATCATCCTCAATGTTAAACTCAGCGTAACAAGCAACTCCTTGCAGAGTCACAGAATACGGATATGTTCCGGTTATTTTAAGATTCACCGAACGTTTGCTCAACCTCATTTTATTGCATAACAACGATACCTGTCTATCATACTCCATTGTAAGTGGCAACTTAACATGACTCTGTGGAGATAAACTATAACTCACTAAGTTATTCGCCACCACAACCTCCCCTCCCCTCCCCAATATAATGAAACCCTTACTTTTCGCTCTTTAGACATTATGAAAAAAGCTTGAGAATTTAACAACAAGAAATATTTATCACGAAGTTGGAGTATTTCTAAATGATTTTTCTCAAAACCCTTAACGCCTTTATATAAGGCAATGCCCAATCCGGGGGGTCAAATTTTTAGAAGTATAATGCAGTTTAAAAGGGCGTTTTACATATTTGAATTATTGTTATGTCGGTTAAGCGCAAAAGAGTCATTGGTGGGCCCACAAAATATGTAAAACGCGGTTTCTTACTGCGATTTATATAAAACGCAGTAATGAACTGCGCCTTATATAGCTGTCTTATCAGCTTCCAGGTAAAGCGCGGTATTAAACTGCCTTTAATATAAAATACAGTAATAAACCGCACTTTACCTTAACGTCCCAAACGGCCGTTAAGGTAAAAAGCGGTTCATAACCGCGTTTATATAGAATGGTAACTCTTTTTTTTTCACCTAAAAAATATTTTTAGTCTAAAAGAACCACATTTTAGTTCGGGCTCGAAATTGGGTGGGGGCTGACAAAGGCTTTCTGTTGATAGGACGCGGGGGGTGAGGGGTTGGGGTGGTACGGGGTTTTTGGGGAGAGGGGGGGGGGGGATTAATGATATCTGAAAGAATTCTGGTAAGTTCAGAGGCATGGGGAAACAGCTCCCGCGCTGTTTTCGCGCGCCCTCAGCCATATTGGGACCCACCAGATTATTGATTCTGAGAAGACATGTCTCTTCGTCGTTTTGTATTCCCACGCATCAATTTAAAAAATTACATTTTCTTATATTCAATAAATTCATTTATTTCTAACATTCACTTATTAACTTTTAATGATATTCCATCATACAAATGAGATGAATATGTTTATAACTATAATATTCAAATGGTATTTTGGATATGTTATACTCAACTTTAATTTATGATCACAAAATTCACAATCTTTTTTACTTTGTTAAACTCTGGTTTAAGAATTTTTTCTTTTCTTCTGTTACTATTTAAAAAACGCTACAACTTCTCCGTTCCATAAATTGTACTCCTAATTACTTGATCCTGACGCCTATTAAAAGAAGTGTATCATCTAAAATCTAGCAGGCAGAACAAGAATTAGCTTCTTACATGGGAAACAAGGCAACGAGGATCAAGGGAAAAGTCATCAGGTGGTTTCCACTGTCTACTCTAATTTTAATTATTAAACATTAATTTATTAGTTGAATTAATTGCTTATTCATTGGAGTATTATAATACTTAATAGTTCGGGTCGGGTATATTTGCTATCATTAGGGAAGGTTAGTTATAATAATGCACTTCCTATGGGTAACACTGCCAAAGCATGAATTGTACTTCTTAAATGCCAAATAATTTATTAGTAATTTGCATGGAAAGGACATTGATTAGACAGATTATTTAATGATGTCGTGCTACTTTATTTTAGGGTTCAAAATTAGAAAAAGAAATAGAAAAGTGGTAGAGAACATTATTAGTTTCGTAACCTTTACTTAATTAAAGTGTTCATGGATTTTAATTTTTTGCCATAAAGGTTGCAAAGGGAGGAGAAAGGTAACCTTGTCGTTCGTTGAACGCCTTTGTCATCGATTGACATGCAAATTTATTTCGTCTAGTGAACCTACGTTACCTAAAAGCGAAGATTATTTATATTTTTTGATGGTTTAAAGGAGAAGTTTGATTATCTTTTTAATGGTTAAAAAGTTAAGAAAATTTTAACATGATTGGCTCAACATAAACCTTTTAATTATGTGGTTTACTGGTAAGTAAGAGTATCTTTTCCAAGTCTTATTGTATTGCCGATATGAGTATTAGCAAGGGTAGTGGTAAGATGGACAAGTTTCCTCTATCGTTAATCAGAGGTCTCATGTTTGAGCAATGAAATGAAAAAAATTCATAAAGCGCTTTCCTTTTAATAGACCTTACCCTTCAATCCGTCACGAATTTGAATTAATCGAAACCCTAATACAGATATCAGACACCAATTGAAAAACAAAAAAAAGGAGACTTCATCATGGATTATGAGATGGAAAGAGTGATGCTTAAGCTTTGAGTAAACCTAGCAAATAATGAAATACTCCTATCAGTTGGTTGAGCTTGGTGTTAGCAAAAGCAAATAATGCTGAAGCAGCTGTAGGCAAGGAACATGATGATAAGTGAAATCCATCTAGTTTTCTTAGAAAAGTATAATTATGTGAACCACACTAATCCACGTTGCTTATAGTACAAATGAATGAATCATATGTTGTACGAAGCACATTAGCTCCTTGGATTCTGTTTATTTTTATTTGTTGTTAAATTGACCTATCATCATCCCACAAATATGTTAATTAAATCTACATGCTATGTGATTAAATTTCTAGTCTTTAATTAACATCATATGGTTAGTCAAACAGTGGATAATGTTCCCCAAAGGAAAGGTTTGCGAACTATTGCTGATCGGTGATTAGTAGGAGTAGTAATTTAATTTCCACAGTGATTGATTATTTTTTGAAAACGGTCATTAATCAACATGTACGAGACAAACTTTACTTGACTTCTAAATTAGAAATGATAATGATTGGAGTTGATTTAATTGTCTGTTTGCTGCTTTTAAAAATAAAAGCTCTCATCCAATATTGTTTGACTAAAAAGAATTAAAGTTCTTTTTAAGCAAATCAATCAAAGATGGAAGGGGTAAATCGTAGTCGAAGATAATAAACTCTTGGATCGTTATAACAAAGAGATGATAGAGATATATTCAGAGACAGAGGAGACAGAGAGGAAAAAGTGATTCTCCAAAAGAGAGAAAGTAATTTTGTATATTTCTCCCCTATTACAAGCCCTAAAATCCCCCTTATATACTAGGGGGTTTCTCTAATTCGTCGGGACGACGAATTAAGCGGTATTCACTATGATAAAACTAAACAACAATGTACAAATGTCCCCTCTTCAACCTCTGGGATGTTCCCTCATACCGACTCGTGGGTTTGCGGTTGCCTGTCGTCCTAGCTATAGACCGTGGGTGGTCACATTTAGACCCATACAGTTAGTCCCTCCGCTCGTCGAGGTCGCAGCGGAATGCGTCCTTGGTGAGCGGACCTTATGCCTCTTCTAGGAAAAATTTGAATTTGGTGAAATGTGACGACGTGACCAATAAGAGACGATGCCCTTATTTGGCGGGAAATCTAGATGTACACGCCACCCTGGGTGACGTCAGCTCTCGCATGTGTCATCATTGCGCGGGTTTTTGAGGCAGAAAGACTGACGGTTCGGCGCTTGGTTTCCTGTGCTGATTTGAAATCTGCCGCCTTAATTCGGGCACCATCCAACCCTATAAATAGGTGACGGGTTCAATTTCATCAAAAACTTTAGCTATTCCTGAGAGTTCTTTAGTCCTCTTCTTCCATTTTCGCATTTCCTCATTTTCATTCCCGATCGGAAGTCTTCTTCTCTTTCTCTCCATTGCTGTGGCTTGCTTTCTTTAAACAAAATCATGCCGAGGTCCTGCCGCCCTAATTAGGAGGTTCCTGAAATCGTCCCGGTGAGTACAGTACCTTTCTCCGATAGCGGAGAGGTGGAGGTGGAGGAAGGCGACAGTCCTCTTCAGTGGAGGCGTTACTCCCGAGGCATCTCTCGTCTCGGAGTGACTTCAGCAAGAACCCACCCCCTACTCCGAGTCCTATACTCTCAGAGACAGATCAAACTCATCTTGACGTTCTCCGCATAAAATATGGTATCCCTGCTCATGTAGAGATGGCTCTGGCGGAGGGGGATTATGTTGACGTTCATAGACCGGGGTATTGTGCTTTCTATGAGTACCCTTTTACGATTGGTTACACCCTTCCTCTTTTTCCTTTGGCGGACGAGTTCTGCAGATTCTATCATATTTCCCCGGCTCAACTCACGCCATACACGCTCAAGGTGCTTCTTCTGCTGGCTAAGTACGCGGAATTAGCCGGGGGAGACGTTTCCGTGCACCACCTCTTGCATTTATTTTCACCCGGTTTCCATAGGGGCACCATGGTGCACCTAAGGCTTCGCGTCACAAAGGGGTTGGTGGTTGGGACAGACGACCGGCTGAGCCGTAAGTATTGGCACAAATATTTCGTCATCAAGACTGAGTACATGGTTTCTAATCCCGCCGGGTTTCCAGAGAAGTGGAATAAAAATCGTAAGTACCGTGGTTCATTAGACTCTTCGTCTTCCGCAAATATTGCTAATGACTGCTTGTTTTACAGCTATGGCACGCCCACCCCAGCCCGTTACCGGTCTTAGGAATTGGGTCGCTGGCCTGCTGCCCCATGCGGAGGAGACTCGAACTTGGACTGCCTTCGTACAACGTTATGGTCCTAAGGTTTCCTCAGGTAGACTTTTTGATTTACAGCGTTGGCGATCGTGCGATCTTGTCTAACCATATAATTTATGACGATAGGTCGGGGAGCTTCTAGAAAAAGGGCACCAGTCCCCGCTTTTATACGACCTGCTGCTGCCATAGATTCTCAAGATGTTTTGTGTGCATCTGCCCGGGAGGGTCGTCCTTTACTTCTTAAGCAGGGGACCACGCCCCTCACTGCAGCCACGAGAGACACTGTCTTGTCGGCGCCGGCCCCTCATCCTGCCGACGAATCTTCTAATGGCGATGAGCCGTTAGAGAGAAAAAGGAGAAGATTGGAGCTGGGAAAGGGGGTGGCCACTGAAGCTGATGGGCGTAGAGCGTCTCGGACGGCCCTGGTGCCCGTGTTTATGGCTGGCACCATTTTGTCGGGGAGATCAGCCCATGAGGAGAGAGTCATCCCTGGGGCTAGTTCGGCACGTTCCGCCGAAGGGGGTGCGTCATCCAAGGTCGGGGGGGCTCATGTGGAAGCGGACGAGTCAGGTTCCGACATTGCCCCCGAGGACATTAATGAGTTTTTGAGTTGCCACACCCATGTGGAGGTGATGACGGACGGGTCTAGCCGTCATGTGATAATTCCGGAGGGTTACAACTTGCTGCTGAATAGTGAGCAGGTTGCGTCGGCCCTCGCCCCTTTATGCGCCAATCTTGAGAACGAGATGCTCGGGGCGATGAATGACGCGGAGCTATCTCGGAAGGTCGCCAGCATGGCCTTACAGGTAGATTCCTTTTACTTTTTTTTGTGTCGTGGGATTGGTATGGAAATGGTGTTTAACATTGCTCCTCTTTTTTTTTAGACCCTCGTCCTGGAGGTGGAAAGGGATCGTCGTGAACGAAAGAGGACGGACTTCTATAAGAATATGTCGACGAAGTATCAACAGTACCGTGATAAGAATCGAGCAATGGCCGACATCTTCTATCAGGATCCTGAGTTCCAAGTGTTCCGTGAGGGGCTTAAGTAGCGGGAGGCCCAATTGGAGCGTAGGGTGGCAGAGCTAGAGGAGAAGGACGCGGAGCTCGTGAGGGCTATTTCTCGTAACAGTGAGCTAGAGGTCCTACTAAAGGCGAGGAAGGATGAACTTGAACTTAGTCAAGGGGTGAGGGTAGAGAATGCCGACCTGCAGCTGAAGGTGGTCGTCTTGAACGCTGAGTTGAACGCTAAGACAATGGAGATCGACGGACTTAAGGGCGAGTTAAATGCCAATGCTGATAAGTTTGCCGGTGCCATTTCCGAGACGGTCTCATTGGAGGATGCCCTCCGTGTATCCAGATCGGAACTGACCCGGGAAAGAGAGGCATCCGGTCTTCGAGTCGGGGAACTCAAAAGGTGTATTGGGGAGTTAGGGGCGGAGTTGTCCGCGTTGCAAAGGCAATTAGCTCCGCTGAGGGCAGAGGAAATAGACCGTCGTTCTATGCCCTCTACATCTAGTCCTCCGGCTGGTCAGGGCTCGCCTCGTCGCTTGTATGAGATGTGGGTTTATGCGGAGGCTCGGCTTGATGTATAAAGAGTTTTTCATGCCGACGGTCGGGCGATAGAGGCGGAGGTTCAGATAGTGTATGCTGAAGCACGTACAGCTCGTGAGTCGAGCGGGTACGACCCTGACACTCCTGATGGTGAGGGTGTCTCCTCTGACGACGTGAATCATTTTGATTCGGACTCGTGGTATGAAGACACCTACCCTGCTGGAGCCGACCAGTAGTTTTTGTACATTTTGTTTAAGAATTTTCGGGCGTGGGTTGTACTAGGGCTTGTCCGCAGGGACGAATGTAAATAATATTTTTGTTGTAATATAAACTTCGCTTTTGTCAATTTGTTTATTCGTCGTTTTCCCTTTTTGGTTTGTTGCATGATACTTAGTCTCCGTAGGGATGTTTTGACTATTAAAAATACGTTTCATCGTGGTTCAACTGGGGTCGAACTAATGTCGATGGCCTTGGCCATTGGGATGTTGCTTCGATCGTGGTCGAAGTAGTATCCGTCGTGGTTCGATCGAGGCCGAACTAATGTCGATGGACTTGGCCATTTGGGATGTTGCTTCGATCGTGGTCGAAGTAGTATCTGTCATGGTTCGATCGAGGTCGAACTAATGTCGATGGCCTTGGCCATTGGGAAAATGCTTCGATCGTGGTCGAAGTAGTATCCGTCGTGGTTCGATCGATGTCGAACTAGTGTCGATGGCATTGGCTATTTGGGATATTGCTTTGATCGTGGTCGAAGTAGTATCCGTCGTGGTTCGATCGATGTCGAACTAGTGTCGATGGCCTTGGCCATTTGGGATGTTGCTTCGATCGTGGTCGAAGTAGTATCCGTCGTGGTTCGATCGATGTCGAACTAATGTCGATGGCCTTGCCCATTTAGATGTTTGCGTTTCATATAATGGAGGTTTATGTTCATATACTGGAGAATTCTTGTTTATACAATGGAACTATCTGTACATACAATGGAGATTGACTTGTTTAGTCCCTTTATCACTTCGGCCTGGAGACCGTGCCGATGGGCCGCAGTGATAAACAACACGCAGATCCACAGGGTATCCCCCTCGTCGCCTCGTTAAAAACCTCCCCGAGAAAACCCGACTGGGACAAAACTCGGGTGAAAAAGAGTGTGACTTAGGTGACACCTTTCAAAAGTGGAAGTACTTGAGATGGGCGACGTTCCAGTTATTTTGGAGCAGTTTGCCCTCCATTGTTTCCAGTTGGAATGCTCCTTTGTTTGCTGCTGCTATGATTTTATACGGTCCGTCCCAGTTGGTTCCTAATTTTCCCTCATTCGGGTCTTTTGACGCCAATGTTTTGCCCTTGAGAACGTAGTCGCCGACTTTGAGTGATCTTACCTTGGCTTTTTTGTTGTAGTATCTCTCTACTTGTTGCTTTTGGGCTATCATCCTTATGTGGGCCATGTCTCTCCGTTCTTCAACTTCATCTAGGTCTTACAACCTACTTTCGTCGTTATCTACTCCGCTTATATGGGAGTATCTTAGGCTGGGTTCCCCGACCTCGACGGGTATGACTGCGTCGGTCCCGTAGACCAGTGAGTACGGCGTTTTTCCCGTGCTAGACTTTGGCGTTGTTCGATATGCCCATAATACTTCGGGTAGCAGTTCGGGCCATAGCCCTTTAGCTTCTTCGAGCTTCTTTTTCAGTATGTTGAATATCACTTTGTTGGAGGACTCGGCTTGGCCGTTAGCAGCGGGATGATATGGCGTGGAAAGTATCCGCTTGATGTGCTATTTTTCGAAGAACTCAGTCATTTTCTTTCCGACGAACTGGGGTCCATTATCGCAGCTGATTTCTTTGGGGATACCGAAGCGGCATAAAATGTTTTTCCATATAAAGGCGATGACCTCCTGTTCGCATATTTGAGCGTACGCACCTGCTTCCATCCATTTAGAGAAGTAGTCAGTTAATACCAGAAGAAAACGTACCTTTCCCCGTCCGGCTGGCAGAGGGTCGACTATATCCATCCCCCACTTTATGAAAGGCCATGGCGAGGTGACCGAATGGAGCAGTTCTCCTGCTTGATGTATCATAGGGGCGTGCTTTTGGCATTGCTCGCATACTTATTTCCAAACAGTGGTATTTAGAAGTTATAGCGAACTCTGTAGAGCTTATGACTTGTACTACCAGTTTTGGGAAATTATAAATTTTGTAGAGATTTCTATGTCGAGACTGTTAGATTTTATTTATTATTGTTGTTATTCAGTACATGTTAGGCTTACCTAGTCGCTAAGACTAGGTGCCATCACGATACCCAAAGAAGGGGAAATTGGGTCGTGACATGTACAAAGGAAATCAACAAACCGCACTAAACCGATAATCCGAGTCAAACCGAGAAAAAAAACCGACTATGGTTTGGTTTGATTTGGTTTGGTGTTGGGAAAAAAACTTGACCATAATTGGATTGGTTTGCTTTTAACTAAAAAAGTCAAACCGAAATCAAACACCCGACATTACATGTATACAAGCTTTAAAAACTATTTTATACATGTAAATAATTGTTGTAATGTAATTTATAAATATTTTTTAAACTTTTTAATACTTCTCTCTTTTAATGTATTGTTTCAAGCTTGGACTTGGAACTTTTTAACGGTCAAATATGTTTTATAGCCCATAAAAGTTAACAACTCAAATAAAGCCCAAAGCAAAATCAAATCAATACTAATGCTAACAAAAAAAAATTAATTCAATACTAGGAATGACAATAGTATTGGATATTTATTTTTTAGTTTTGCATTGATTTAGATAGTGAAAACACATAACTTACTTTTAATATTATTTAGTCTTGTAATTAATACATAGTACTTATTAGTCGTACTTATTTTAATACGACTTAGTACTTTTTTAGATTATATTTATTTTTATTATGGCTTATTAATTAACAATATTTTTCTTATGCAATTTGTTGAGTATTTTAGTATAATCATGACTCATCTCACATTATTTTGTATTATTTTATGGGTAATATATTACATAGTTTTATCCTAATAGGACCTAAGAAATATTAAAGCAAAAATTATAAATTTTATGCTATGAAGATTTTATCGGAAAAAAACTCGAAAAATCCGAGAAAACCGAAAAACCCGAAAATAAACCGCACTTATTAAACCCGACTTTTGTTGGTTTGGTTTGGTTCATAGATTTAAAAATCCGAGACAATTGGTTTGGTTTGGTAATTGAAAAATCCGAACCAACCCGGTCTATGTACACCCCTAACTAGAACCATTATATGCACCAGAGCTATCATCTGCACTAGAAGCAACGTCACTGATAATGTCATTAAAGCTGTCTGCTCAAGTCGTAGCACTCATGTGTCTTTTTCAGGTAAATTAGTTTTAAGAATTTTTTACTTTTTTCTTTTTTTTTATTATTATTGTCCTCATATTAATAGAAAATATATTTTCAACTCAAAATGT